>NW_004798432.1:66213-76673 GCF_000002075.1 Aplysia californica
TCTCTCTCTCAAACCTCACACGCGGGTGGTTGGCGGATGCTCTTGTGTGGTTTGCTCCTTCTTTCTATCAAAAATCTATCGTCCTTATCTGCATACCTCCATCTTTTTTGTGCATGTTACTCTCTTGTAACACATCTATTCTTCGGCGCTTATATGACCTTATTGTGTTGCAAGTGCCGTAAAATTCTTACTAAAACTAAAAAAATCACACACACACACACACACACACACACACACACACACACACACACACACACACTGCCTGCAGACAAAATTGCATGCTTTCAACTCGAGAGTGCTCGAACATTTGTTTACACTTGTATTATCACGGGCTGTCACGCGCTAACACAAGGTAGCGCCCAAGTCTCGTCCCGATGCGAGATAGGGCAATGAAACATCTTGGTATGCGTATACATTTTTGTCATATATTAGATATGCATTGTTGCGTAATTGAGAGTTCGTCGTTTTCCTTTACACTGGTGAGCTCTGAGTCAGAGCTCAGTGTAAGGGAAAACAACGAATGGTCGATCGGTCAAGGATCACTGCTTTGTTTTCTTTCATCTTATGGGATGGAATGCTTGAAGCAGGCCAAAATATTAAATGTACGTCACTGTCGTCACTTACTAAAACCGGCTTACTGAAACAGACAGTGGATGCTCCGTCTGAACGAAGCTTGAATGCCGTGAACGTAGACTCAACAGCGCCTGCAAACTGCATTCAGGAGGGTCTACTAGTCAAGCTCCTTCGAAGTGGTATCCAAGGCAACATGTACCAAAAGACCAAATCCTATCTACCCAACAGAAGAGCACGTGTGCTGGTGGATGGATATCAAGGACGGAAAATGCTTCTGCGACAAGGAGTACCCCAAGGTGGAGTCATGTCACCTTTGCTCTTCATCTTCTTCATCAATGACCTCATGAATGAACTGCCCAAAGGAATACATGCCGCATGTATGCAGACGACCTGGTTCTTTGGTGCTCTGAGGAATTCGTCACTACAGCCATATATCGCATGCAACTAGCATTGGACAAACTCACTACATGGACAAAAACCTGGTGTGTAACCGTAAACAAAGAAAAGTCTTCTGCTACACTCTTCACTCTCAGCCAGGCTGAGCCAAAACACCTCACATTAGACAAAACCCCCCTAAAGTTTGAGAATCAACAGAAGTATCTTGGAATAATCTTTGACAAGCGTCTCACATGGAAACAACACATTCAGAATGCAGAAAATAAAGCCAGGAAGAAACTTAACATCATGAGAAAACTAGCAGGGACTCAGTGGGGAGCAAATGAGAAAACACTTAGACAGGTCTATCTGGGCGCAATCAGGCCCCATCTCGAGTACGGATCCAGTGCATGGATGACTGCAGCACAGACTCACAAATACACCCTGGAAAAAGTGCAAAACCAGGCTCTCCGAATAATCACTGGAGCAATGAGGTCAACGCCTATAGAAAAGATGGAACAAACAACATCTATAGTGGCCCTGCAGAGGAGATGGGAATGCAAGGCTCTCATACAGTACACCAAGGCCACAGCTATGGAGGATCATATACTGCACACGAGAACAGCGAGATCAACACCGCAAGACTCAAAAGATCCAACTTCATCAAAGAAAGCAGAAAAATCCAAAGATCCCTACAGGACCATCTACCAGCCACAGTTGACATGCTGAATCACACCCCAGAGGCACCATCATGGGAAAAGAAAAACACAAACATATCTATACACACGTCCATTCCTATGTTCACCACAAAAGATGACCACAGCGACCTGAGCAAGAAGTCCCTCACCCTGTCCATGCTTGAAGAAAGATACCCACGAGAAGCATGGATAAGGATCTATACAGACGGATCTGCCACTGATGCTGTGAAAAGAGGAGGAGCCGGAGTTCCCAAATGGATGACGACAAGCAGAGGCAGTCCCAACAGGGCGACATTGTACAAACTACAGGGCAGAGATGGAGGCTCTAGTACATGCAGCAAACATCATCAAGAATGTGGTAGACCCCCAAAGCCAAGTAGTATTCCTAACAGATGCCATGTCAGTACTGCAGGCAATCACTTCCGGCAAACTACCAAGGCTACGAAAAGAAATTGAGGACATCCCATGTCTGAGGATCATGCTGCAGTGGATTCCATCACACTGTGGTGTCTTGGGAAATGAGCAGGCAGACAGGATAGCCAAACTAGGAGCACAAAAAGAGCAACCAGACAACAGCGTTAACTACACAGAAATAAAAACTATTATAAATACACTATTTAAAGCACCTCAGATACCAGATAACTACCATGAGCTGTCCCGCCAAGAACAAGTGATTATCTTCAGACTAAGGACACAACACACAAGACTGAGACAACGTATGCACAAATGTTTTAAACTAGTACAACCACCAAAATGCCAGTGTGGAGAGGCGGACCAAACTGTTGAACACATCCTTCAGCACTGCAAAACACACAGGGCCCTGAGACAGGAAACGTGGCCAACCCCACTGACACTACAAGAGAAGCTATACGGGCCGCCAGATGAACTGAGCAGGACGGCCCAATTTATGACAGATACCGGACTTAAAGTGTGATGCGATCGAGAAGAAGAAGAAGAAGAAGACTGCATTCAGGGCGCCGTAAACGTAGCGTGCCAACTACATTGAGGGCGCCGTGAACGTAGCGTGCCAACTACATTGAGGGCGCCGTGAACGTAGCGTGCCAACTACATTCAGGGCGCCGTGAACGTAGCGTGCCAACTACATTCAGGGCGCCGTGAACGTAGCGTGCCAACTACATTCAGGGCTCCGTGAACGTAGCAACTGCGTTGTTTTTTATCCTCTTCTCCTCCTCCTGACTGACCAACAGTTGTCCCATAAGTTATAATTTGTTGCTTTGTAGTTTTTTTTTAATGCATAAGATCTTAGTGATGAAGCATACAGGAAGGGGGGGGGGGGTTAGATCTGATCCTCTGGCGTCTTTACGGCCGTTTCGTGCGGTTTATTGTCTTTGCGTTTACCGTGTTTCAATTTCTAGCATGCGTTCTGACTGTTCTGAGCATCAACGATCTAGATGTAAGCGACCTTCCATCTTGTTTAAGTATTAATCTAGAAATTCCAAAATGTTATTAACAAAATATTAACATACACAGAAAACACGTAATTCAATGCGGTACCTCCACGGCCTTCTTAAAATAGTCTGTGGGTATCCCAAGAAGTGATCACATCTAATTACTAAAATAAGCAGCCATTCAGGAAGATGCGTTGTTCTACGTTTAACGGCATGTGTGTTGTTGATCCCAGCTGAATTCTGGATTTTATAAAGGCCATTGGGAAGTTGTGAAAGGAATTGTTAAAAATTTTTAATGTTATTTATTTAGAAAATTGTTATAAAATTAATTAGTTAATAGTTTATTTTCATCAATTTTTTTGTATTTTGGCATTTTAATAGGGAACCAGTGAACTCGTCACACGGTGAAGTCGACACAGCTGAAAAACGTGGGCCAAGTTCACCGAAAAGAAAGGTATCCAAATAACAGCGAACTCACCACACCACCTCCACCTGCCATCTTGTACTATTTTAGATTTGTTTTTTTTTGCGCATAGTAAGGACATGCACATTTTTAACAGGTCTTTGCACCCAAAAATGTGTCCATTTTCTCTTTAAAATATTGATACAGAAAGGTTGAACCGTGTAGATTTTGATTGAATAAACTCTGGTTTTATATTAAAAAAATGTTATTAATTAAAGGTTGACACATATTTTTTTTTACAAGTTTGAGTTTTTGGCGAGATGACTGTGACGAGATCACTGGAGGTATCTTATGACTTCACAGTGTGACGAGTTAACTGGAAGCCTTTTAATAGAGGTGTTGACCAGAATCGGGCTGTGCAGTGTACTGTTGCAAACAGAACCAACCTTTGTTTCGCGCGCTCATATGACCTTGTGCAGTTGCGAGCGCTATAAAACAAAAAACATTACGTGCGTGCAAACAAATTCAGTACGATGTCTGGCTATGAAAAAAATCATAATGAATAGCTATAATGATAGAATAAATGTTAATAGTGTAAAAATTGTAATAAAGTTATGATGTATTTTGGCAATAACAGATTTAAGCTCCTCTGCAAGTGATTGTACTTGGAGTGCTGGATCTTAAGACGTTCTGTGTGAAGTGGTGTGGCGGGATGGACCTCATATTTCTGTGTCCTGCCTTTGGAACGTCAGCCCATTCATCACTGAGATGCATCTTGAACTGGATGTTCATGTCTGGGGCGGGGTGTAGGGCCTACTTCAAACAGGATCACCCGTTTTTCTACCTGGTCTTATAGACTTGTAGCTTCCACATTGAGAATAGTCCTTGAAGAATGTGTGACCCTAATATTTTTGTTTTGGTAAATCTCTGGTTTTGCTCTTTCCATCGTAAAGAAGTGGAGGTAGTCCCGGGTGACCTTGATGCATGCTTTTTGAAGTGATCTCTCAATAGTGGAGTGTACCCTGTCAACTTCCATTTGTGTGTATCCTTTGATCAAATATGTCTGTTCAATTGTGCTACCATGTGTTGTTGCAAACAGGCTGAGAGAAACATTGGCTAGTGTGGCATTTCTGTGTTTGTAACAACAGCTGTCGCTGTCGATGATGGTTTTCTGGCAGTCCTGCTTTTCCTTCAGGAAATCCAGTAGACATGAAGCAAACTCATTTGCCATAAGTGCTCCTTCTGCTTCATGCCACGTACATGTAACAAGTAGTCTGGCATCTTGCAGCATCAGATAGCATAAAGTCATGAATGGCGAGCTTTGTTTTAATATAGGGCTGATGCTGAAAATCCATTGAAAGTACAGCCGTTTTAGGTTCATCACTGGCGAGACATTTGAATTTGATGGTTTCAGATTAGTCTCGTTCCTTTTCCTTGCGCTCTGCCTATATGTAAGCTTTCCAAACATCCTCCGGCACTTTGCAAACTTCACGGATGATGCAAAGGTTGCACATTTCTTTCTTTGTCATTAACAGCGACAAGTTATTCTGCCTGAATGATTCATTGAGGGTGGGTCTTTAGAGAGGCTGCCTCACATGGTCTTGGCAGAAATGTCCATATATTTTGTTCAAATGAAGAACCTCTTTTTACACACTGGCGCCTTATGGCCACCTTTTTAAAACGTATATTTGAAGTAGAGGTTTGCCCTCTTTGGTTAGTTTCTGAATACCTCCTCTGAGGTTGGTCTATGTCCACTAGTTCAATTTATAAAGAGACACTTTTTCATCACATGAGAGGAACCACACTAAATCAAAATTAGAATGTCTGTATTCCTCAGAGAGCCCTTTACATTTCAGAGTTCAGCTCTTGCAATCTCAGTTTGGTTTCAATGGCTTAGCTGAGCTTTTCATGGTATTCCTGTCCAGATTCATGGATAGCTTTTCGCTTATTTGTTGCCACTCCTGAAAACCCTTTCTTTTTCTCTGTTCATGCTGGCATCACAAATAAGCTTTATTTCTGGATAAGGCTCCAGGAAAAGTAGCTAAGGTGAATGAAGAGGTCAGATGGACCTAGGAATGTGGTCTCCAGATCGTGTTGCTGTGACTCCGTAGGTAATAATTCTGCAGCTTACTTACAGCTGCTTGGTGAAACGTCAGTATGGTTTGGGGCTTGATTCCAGGTGACACTGGTGTTGGTGCAGAATCAGTCTGGGATGATGCTCATACTTCCTTGCCCCCACATATCAGGGACAGCCCTGGAAAGGTCTGCAACATAGTGGCTGGAGTCAATTCATGGAACATGGTGTGCTCAGTGGTTTCCAATCCAGCCCTTGGAGGGTGTAAAATTCTTAATGATGAGCACAGTTGGGATAAGATATTCAAAGCTGATACGGAAATGTCCTTATCGCTTGTGTTGTTGAGGCACAAATTTTTCACCATGTTGTCTATAGACTTCATTGTTACCAAGGACATGGGTAAGTTCAGTACTATTAGGCTAATAGTACTGAACTTACTAGGTCTCAACCACAACTGGAGGATTCAACTACTCAGCGTATTCACAGTCTGAGAGTGTGTGAAACCTTACTCTCTCTTTGATAAACAAAATGAACTATTGACATCTGGACAGTGCCTAGATCTGTCACCTAGTCTTACTAAAGACTGTTGTCACCTGTCATTTCAAGGTGTGATTGTCTCTTTAAATTAAGTGTTAACTACGTTTGTGCTTGATTAGAACGTCTTGTTTACCCCCGCGTTAGTCATCCCTATAACTTATAACAGGATTTCAAAGATTTACCTAAATAATGTAATTCCTTCCCTTATTACCTTATTTGAATTTCTGAACTGACGAAAATAAAGTGAATGAATATATGAATGAAATATTTCTTTATTCAGTCAGGTAGCCTAAAATGCACCAGACAATGTCAGTTATTTCCGCTTCCATTAAGACAATTCATAAAGAAGGCTTATCCAGAATCTCGTATAAGCACGCCACTCTCTCAAACGGGAATGATGAAACCACGCACCGGGTGAGGGTTGACGGTTGCGAGGTTTCATAAAGCCAGGATATATCATGGAGGCAAACATTATAATTTCTCTTAGCAATTTAACCTACTGTTTAACCTAAGTGTTCCGGAAAAAAAATAATTTTAAATGCAGAAATGACGGTCAGAACACAGCTCAAACTCGCGCACACTGATACTGTTTGAGATTTTCGTCATCAGGGGTAACAACTGTTTTAATTACAGTGGAATCCTGTTATAACGAGAGGGAGGGGACTGGTACTAAATGTCTGTTATAGCAGGATTCTCTTTATAAGGGATCCAGTAATAAATTCAAAGGAAATAATAAAGCAGGGTTAGTGATTTCTTATATTTTTGAAATAAAAATTTAAGAAATCGATTTTTTAAATTTAAATCAGATTTTTAAAATTTAAATCAGATTTTTTTTTTTAAATAAAAAAAAAAATGTAGACACAGTTTGGGATTTTTGATGGTTAAAAGTATGTTCTTTTAGTGCAAATTGCATTGTCTTTATTTTAAGTAATGATTAATTTAAGCAACTGTAAAAGAAAGCCTTAATCTGCTATATCAGTGAATTATGGCTACAGACAAATAAATGAAGAAAATGTCAGTCTAAAAGGAAGGGGGGGGGGGGGGGGGGGTGATTATGCATAGATAAACTTGCATGTTATTACAGTGTGTGCGTGTGTGTGTGTGTGTGTGTGTGTGTGTGCGCGCTTGTGTTTGTCTAAAAAGAAAAAGAAAATGCTAATTTCAATTATGAAAAAAAAGTAAATTGAATACTGTATTATTTTACAGTGACAGGGGGGAAAGCAGACTTTTAAGCATGATTATATTAGTCTACTAAACCTTATATCTGTTTTATAAAACCAAGGAAAGGAATTCTGAATGTTTAAAGATGTAAAAACAGAATACATTGAAAAAAAAGTGATTTAAATCACTGATCCGGGTTTTATTTTTAAAATCAAGTTGATTTAAAATTTAAAAAATCAACTGATTTAAATCAACCCAACCCTGATTTCAATTATATGAAAAAAAGTAAATTGAATACTGTATTGTTTTGCAGTGACAGGGGGGAAAGCAGACTTTTAAGCATGATTATATTAGTCTACTAAACCTTATATCTGTTCAATAAATCCAAGGAAAGGAATTCTGAATGTTTAAATATGTGAAAACTGAATACATAAAAAAAAAAATGATTTAAATCAATAATTTTTGTTTTAAAAATCAAGTTGATTAAAATTTAAACAAATCAGCTGATTTAAATCAACCCAGCTCTGATTTCAATTTATGGAAAAAAAAAAAAATTGAATACTGTATTATTTTACAGAAAGCAGACTTTTAAGCATGATTATATTTGTCTACCAAACCTTAATCTATTTTATGAAACCAAGGAAAGGAATACTGAACGTTGAAATATGTGAAAACTGAATAAAAATAATTTAAAAAAAAAGTGATTTAAATCACTGATTTTTATTTTAAAAATCAAGTTGTTTTAAATAAAAAAAATAAAATGAATTAAATCGACCTGATTTAAATCAACCCAACCCTGTAATAAAGTACCGGTAGGCCTAATCTATGAATTTGGTGTAGTTTTTTGTTGTTGTTATCGCCCCTGATGATGATATTGCCCAATATGACCTCTTGGTCTTATTTGATCAAAAATCGAATCAGGTTTCTTTCTCTAGCATTAGCAATGTTGACAGCTCGGTGTTGGCGATCAGAAGGTTCTCTAGACTAACTCGCCCGATGTGTTGTCCACCACCCCATCACACCCCATGGTACGTTCCCGTGTCTGCTTGTGCACATCACACTTTCGCTCCCTCCATCACAGCACTGTGACCTCTCCATCCCTGCATCGGAGAAGTGAGAGGCTTGGTAGGCCTCGATAATCTAGACTGGGCTGGCCTACCACGTATTTCATTTACAAAGATAAAGAAAGGAAATAAAACGGGGTTTTAGAAGAGTGTCTTTATAACAAGACTTCTCGTTATTTCAGGACTTGTTGAAGTGGACTCCATTTTACTGGTATTGGTACGTCGTGAAATATAATAACTTGTCTCCTTTCTTTTCTTTAGCGTAAGTTATGTTCAACGAGAGGTGGGATCCAACGAGGACAACGAGCCGGTCCCGGCAACCTCGTTGAATGTGACACCCACTGTAGTCAATAGCGCACATACTTAACAGGGAAACGGCCTTTGGGTGTTCGGGCATCAGAGAAGTGAGAGGCATGGTAGTCGTAGGCCTCTAGATAATCTAGACTAGGCTGGCCTGTCACGCGATGCGTTCTGCTAGTCTGCGCATAACACACCCTCCCCACTCATTCGCTCTGGACTTCATTGTTGGCGCACGTGGGCTCTCCCATTCTTTGTCTCGCTCAAGGAGTTGATGTAAGGTCCTTGGTTTCGCTAGATCACAAACAAGTTTCTCAACTGGTGAGGTTTTACCATGTATAACTGGCCTATGTGCCGTGCACAGCAGCAGCAATATTCTGCTATAATCAACTCGTGTGTTTGTCTGATTGCGCTATAGAGCAGTATTTTATTTACAAAGATAAAGAAGGGGAAAAAATGGGGTTTATAACAGACTTCTCGTTATTTCAGGACTCGTTATAAGTTGACTCCACTGTAATTAAAACACAAGTACAAGACTATGATGGGCTGTAGGGAATAGAGTTACTGCATGCCCTATTAATCTACTCTCGCTGTTTAGGTGACATGTGTTGCTTATAGTTGTCGGTGGGCGTGCATCAGCTGAAGCTGTATTATATTAATGTGGACAGACTGTGAATGGAGTGCAAGAGTGCATGGGTCAAGGGTTTGTATGTGTGTAAAGAAGTGGATTTATGGGGGGGGGGGGGGGGGGGGGGGGGCTTGTAAGAAGTTCAGCATTTTCAGGGAGCAGAGGAGATGGGATGGTCCTGACAGTCACTTGTATCAACCATTTTCAAACATTGAAATTGGGGTTCTCGTTGTCTTGAGGTTAAGGTGTTCGCATCTCATTCAATAGGTCCCAAGTTCGAATCCGTATAGCAGCAGAAAATGTTCTTCTCTAAAAATTTTCTCCTTTTTCTTTTTTTCTCTCTGTGTTCTGTCGTCTGCTTTCGTCTCCACTTTCTGCCCCAACCCTCTCACCTCCTTTGCCCCCACCCTCCCACCTCCTTAGCCCCCCGTCTTCAGGGCTTTGGACTCTTTCTGCAGTCTTTCTACTGCTACTCCTTGGCTGCTTCTTATTGTGCTTCTTACTGCTGTCTTTCAGCCACACCCCTGATCATTAGGTAAGATCTGCACCTAGCCTTCTCGGATAAGAGCGAAAAATCTCGGAGGTCCTTTGTGCAAGTTGCGTATGTTAAAGATCCCTTGATGGTCCAAAATCGGTAAGAGTAGGATTCGGCTGCCACCCGTGTAAAATTCCAAATTTCCTACAAACTGAAAATGTTTAATGTGTCCCGCATGCTCATATGACCTTTCCTCATGCAGTTGCGAGCTCCGTAAGACATAAAAAAAAAGAAAACAACCCCAAAACCCCCCCCCCATTGAAATGATGTTCTGTGTTTTGATGGTTGGGCGACCACATGTTTATTATCAATCCTTCATGTGCAGTAGATTATCTCGCTATTTCCAAAAATGTGTTATAGCAGGTTTCGTTATTCCACTAACTATTCGTTATTCATAGAAGGGAATGTAAAGAAAAAACAGGGATTTAAGGGTTGTCTCATAAATCCTGAATTCTCATTCCTCCTGTTGTTGTTACAAGTAGGTCGGACAGTCATTTGATATACTTTTCTGTCTCTGGAGTATCATATTTTTCTTACATTCATGTCACATACCATGTCTATTTTGACACTTTATCACACCTTTGTTTTGTGTCCGATTTGCACATCATTACTATGTCACTGTACCACATCATTGTTATGTCACTGTACCACATCATTGTTATGTCACTGTACCACATCATTGTTATGTCACTGTACCACATCATTG
>NW_004798432.1:76966-87387 GCF_000002075.1 Aplysia californica
TCACTGTACCACACCATTGTTGTGTCACTGTACCACATCATTGTTGTGTCACTGTACCACACCATTGTTATGTCACTGTACCACATCATTGTTGTGTCACTGTACCACATCCTTGTTATGTCACTGTACCACATCATTGTTTGGAGGGCGCCACTGGTAGGTCCTACTTCTTTATTTTCCCCTCTGTTGTTTCTGTCTGTCTGTCTGTCTGTCTTACTTTTTCCTAGCACTAGATGACCATTATTGTGTCGATGTGCTTCTCTTTACTTAAACAAACAAACATCATTGTTGTGTCCCTTAATCATTAATCATATCATTGTTGTGTCTCACTTTACTACATCATTGTTATGTCACTTTACCACGTCATTGTTATGTAACTTTATCATACCTTTGTTATGTCACTTTATCATATCTTTGTTATGTCACTTTATCATACCTTTGTTATGTCACTTTATCATACCTTTGTTATGTCACTTTATCATATCTTTGTTGTGTGCCACTTTACCACATCGCTTTTATATCACTTAACTTGTTTGTTACGTCACACACCCCGGGGCGGTGCCATTGACTGAAGTGTATTTAGGCCATTCCCAATGGGGGGACATTTCTCATTCTAGTGCACAGTAGAATTGTAAATGGGCTGATCTAACAATGTCATGATCATAACTGTGCCTGACAGGAACTGCTGCTTTTTCTTTCCTAATCCTTACTATCGTCATTTCCTCTACTTCTTTTGTGTCTTTGTCACACTCTTGTGACCCGCTATTTCCGGGGTGCCTTGATAGTCGAAGCAGACTTTGTGCTACTGAAGCTAGAGAGGTGAGCAGAGTAAGTCTGATTCCCTGTAAGGACTTCTCTGTTGACATCCACCCCTTGGCGCTCATATGACCTTATGCAGTTGTGAGCACCGTAAAACCTCTACTAAAACTAAAACTGTTACGTCACTTTACTTTACTCCATTCCCTACCCACCCAGGGCAGCGCTACTAACTGAAGTTGTCTCTAGGACATTCCCTAAGGGGGGATTTTGACATGTTCTTATGCACAGTAGAATTGTAAGTTTGCTGATTTATCAATATGCTCATGCTGTGCCGGAACAACACAGGGACAACTGCTGCTTTTTCTTTCCTCATCCTTACTGTGGGTGGTTGGGGGGTGCTATGGTGTGGTTTGCTTCTTCTTTCCTATCAAATATCTATCATCCTTATCTCCCCTCCTTCTTTTTTATCTTTGTTACTCTCTTGTAACACCTCTAATCTTCTTGCGCTCATATGACCTTATGCAGTTGCGAGCGTCGTAAAACCTCTACCAAAACAAAGCAAATCATCCTTAATATCGTCATTTTCCTCTACTTCTTTTGTATTTTTGTCACTCTCTTGTGAACTGCCATTTCCGGGGTGCCTTGATAGTCGAAGCAGACTTTGTGCTGTTGAGGCTAGAGAGTTGAGCAGAGTAAGCCTGATTCCCCTTTTGGACTTCTCTGTCGACATCCACCCCTTGGCGCTCATACGACCTTATGCAGTTGTGAGCGCTGTAAAACCTTACTAAAACAAACAAACTTTACCACATCATTCTTATGTCACTTTATCATCTCTTTTTATCACATCATTGTAATTGTTATCTCTCTTTATTATATTATTGTTATATATATATATTATATATATATATATATCACTTCAGGTCTGGTCATGGAGGTTTTGCAGTGCTGCCACAAGCCTGGAGACTATGTCCTGGAGTCCTGTGAGGATGTCGTCACCGACAAATTTGCTGTTCCAGACAAACCTTGGTGTGTGCTGTAGCGGACAGTACTGTCAGTGATGCGTCCAACGGGCGGCCAGACGGGACCTGCTTTTCTTGGATTACCCCCCAGGGCGGTGCCACTGATTGAAGTGTCTTTAGGCCATTCCCAAAGGGGGAACATTTCTCGTTCTAATGCACAGTAGAATTGTAAATGGGCTTATCCAACAATGTCGTGCTCATAACTGTGTCTGAACTACAACAGGGAACTGCTGCTTTTTTTTTTTCCTAATCCTTACTATCGTCATTTTCTTCTACTTCTTTTGTATGTTTGTCACACTCATGTGACTCGCTGTTTCCGGGGTGCCTTGATAGTCGAAGCAGACTTTGTGCTGTTGAAGCTAGAGAGGTGAGCAGCAGTGCTGTACCCCGGTAGCAAACCCGCTGTGCTCGCAAGCCCCTAGTTCAATTCACAAGCCTCAAATCACTAGGGAGTTCCAGATTTTAGGGTCAAATAATGAGAAACTTTTCTCACCAGACTCAGAAACCTTACAGTGCTGCTGTACTTCATGGTGATCGACTTTATGCTTGGAAATTCAAAACTTTTATAGAATTGCTATGGACATGATGCTGTTCCTATTTTGAGACACAGCTATCGGACCATGTGGTCATTTGTTCAACGGATGGCTAATCTGTTGTGACTGCTTTCAAAATCTGGAACGTGGCACTTGCCAAGTCACTCCCAATTTTACCTGTAATTGTCTCTTACTATGAAGTACAGTACCCTTTTTTATTTAAAAAGGTGTGGGCTGTCAGGTTATACACATTTAATTTTCTTTGATAAAAAAAAGGAGCTTATGTTTGTTTGCCCTTGAACATGTTAAGACGTTTTGAAAATCAAAAGATAGTTCAAGCTTTTTTTTGTCTTCCCTGTCATTATTTCTCGATTGTCTCTTAGCATGATTGGTCTCTGTGAGCTCATCTGTGATTAGAGCTTCTTTTTCTACTATCTTAAACTTCTCACGGTCATCACATCTATCTGATCTTGGCCTAAGAAATGAAATGTTATACTCTGTGTTAAAGATTCTATTATAGAATGACTTTTTGACAAGAAACTTGTCATCAAGTTTTGTTGACGTCACTTCCTAACAACGAAGTTCAAACATGTTAGTGATATATTTATGTTTATGCAAACATCCATCCAGATACACTCTTTTTGTTCTGGCCCTGCAATAGTGCTTCTCCACTTCTGGGAAGGATTCCATGTGCTTCTTAATATTTTATTTCACTTCATCGGTCATTTTCTTTTTTGTGTGCTTTCCTTTTTGCACAGATTAGGGACATTTTGTAGTAAGAGCATCTTTCCCAGTCAGGACTCTATAGATGACAGACTGGGATATATCCACAGTTCCCAAAAGAAACGGCTCACAGACTTGGAAACTTCCTTCTGGTGATGAGTAATAGTATGTAAATGAAGCTCTTTGACGAATGGTCTCTGTGCCTCGATTTTGTTATGGTGACATTAGGTGTTCTAACAATAAAATTGTCCTTGCCAACAGCGGTCTCAACCTGGACTTTGTCAAAAATAGCCTGTCTTTCATCTTCAATGAAAAATTGACTATATTTAAATTTACAGCTAGCGCTAGAGTTCTTGAAAGTCCTCATTGATCTGGCTGCTCAGTAGATTGTTATAATGGCAAGGGAACGAACCTGAGAGAAAGATCCTGATTGTCGCTAGGCTGTGGGTTAGTCAGGTTAGGCAAGCAGCTCCCTTTTAAAAGAAACAGTGGAAGCGATTCAGTTTGTAGCTTGGCATCCTGATTTTAACATTATTTTCCTCATAGAATGCTACCTGTCCACTCATCTGGTCCCCCCTGGGAACTAAAATGGCTAGTGCAGTCCTACAAACCTGGAGGTGACATTCTCTGACAAGGCGGAGCGTGCAAACTTACTAAATGTATACACACATCACGCCTGAGTCTTGACCAAGAAACCTTTCGATTCCCTTCGCTTCGAACCTCAGCTCGGTCGGATGTTGTGTCCTCGAGAAAGGCGCTTTGCACAAATTTCCCATTTGGCATGATTTGGCTTGGTCTTGTCATAGATGGACTTTAAACTCAGAAGTCCCGCCTCTTAAATAAGTTAATAATCGTGTTGATAGGGGGTTCAACCTAAACCATTTCACCATTTTTATTTCAATTCCCTTCCGAGCCGAGTCACGACTGGAGCTTGACCCTCTACTGCCTGAACTCCCTAAAAAGTTTGCAAAAAAATATTCCCGTTGCAAAAATGGCATGCAAAGAGATCATAATGTACTGTGGTAGTTTTATTTTCTGAAAAAATACATTTGGGGTAATGTGTACAAAAAGGTCTAGAAAAAAAACGTGATCAAATTTGATACACTAGATAAAAGTGAATTCAGCTTTTGATTTTAGAAAAAGGTTTTGATGAATTCAAACAGTGCTGTTTCGCAAATGATACAAGTGAATTTGCCATTCATTTCATTCAAACCTTTTATGGTATGACACAAAGCAATTTCTGTCCTTGTTGAGGTGGGCATGAGACTCCGTGATGAAGAGGAGAAGTTTTTCAGCTAAACCAGAATGTCGAGAGCATCTTTTGAAGAATAATAATAATAATAATAATAATAATAATAATAATAATAATAATAATAATAATAATAATAATAATAATAATAATAATAATAATAATAGATTAATTACTCAACACTGTCGGACCTAAAATTTACCGGCAAGATACTAATTTCAGGAAGGCCATACCTGCCCGTGAGAGACTTCTTGTTTCCCTTGAGGTTTGTTTGTGACATTTGTCTTTCTTCTTTCTTTATTTTGTACAGTTTCTGTAATTTCAAATGCATTTCATTTGTAATGTGACGTTGTTTGAGTGGACAGGGAACAGAGTGAAGACAAAATGCTGTGTTTTTGTTCACAAATCACCCAACATTTTCATCCCCTCGCCGCTCCTCCTCTCACTCTCTCTCTCGCTCTCTCTCTCGCTCTCTCTCCACCAATCCATCCATTCCTGTTCCTTTGTCTGTCATCTCTCTATCTCTCTCCCTCTCCTTCCCCCCCTCTCTCTCTCTCTCTCTTTCTCTCTCTCTCTCACACCCACACACACACACACGCACACACACAAACACACACATATTCCACACACACACACATACACACACACAATTATTAGCTCACTCACCAAAAAGGCATTCATGCAGTTGATAATCGACAAGGAGAACAAAAATTATTCTTGTGCATTTACACAGTGTGCAATCTTATTTAGTACTGCTGTCGTCATTTTATGACTTGGTCACAAAAACAGGTAAAGATTTTGAATTTTCTTTTTATCTTGCTCATGCTATCATGTACGAAATAAATTTAGCACTCTCAGGTTTCAATTATAATGACTTCAGTTTTGTCTTGATTCAGTTTCAGTTTGTTGTCAGTCATCCATTTAGACACTTCAGTAACACTGTGGTTCAAGGAATGGTAAAGAGAAACAATGGTACATACTTACATCAGCCGACTTCTAGAATTGTGTGTCATTTTTAATACATGTATTAGATCTTTTATTTTGTTAGTGATTAGTGATTTTGAACATTTGAACAAAAGACCCAACATAAAAGTAAAGGACTTCATAAAGCCATAATACACACCGATAGTGAGCTGATATGCCATAGATCACAAAAGCAGAACCTCGACCACCCCAGGCATAGGCCAACTAATTTATTTTTGTAAAACAAATCTTTTTTAATCATTTATTGGTTCTACTCATTCCTCCATTAATAAGAGCATCTGTCTATCTACATGTTCTCCTGCTTGTTTCATTGTTTATCTTAAGCGATCTTCGGATACTTACTGTTCAATAAGATTGAATAGCAGCGTTGTAATTTCACCAAAAAATTTGTGTTTCTTTTTATGCCTTAACCCTCTCACCATGGGCAATAATAGTCCCTTGAAAAAAATTGATGTCGGAGACTTCACTTGCTGTGGTTGCGGTTCAGGTTCTGTTTTTAAGGAACTCAACCGTTGCCTCCTCCCATGGCTATATCTTCTCCTCTTATCGCGCCCTCTTTTTGCACCGTGATGCTTTTGAGGTGGTAGAGGCAGATGATGATGTCTCGGATCGAGTTGGTGATGGTGGTGATATAAAAGTTACCACCTCCTCCACTGTCATGCTCAGTGACGGATCCATAAATGTATTGCTGCCGTCCTCTTGCTCTTCACCTTCCCCTCTGGGTTTGTTCCAGGTTTTTATCCTCTGGGGTGTGTCCATAGTTGCCAGCCCTCTGGGGTGTATCCATAGTTGCCAGCCAGTAAAACCCTTACAAAAACTAATAGTTGCCCCACGTTGGGGCATGAGCCACGTGCTGTTTTTAAAACAGTATCTGTTGAAATAACGAGGCTCACTGGCAGACCCACTAGGCTGATTCTTCAATGTTGCCAAACTGTTGCTGAATTATCCTTTGAGATTTTGCCATCACCGCTTGACAGTCATTTTTCCCCAATTATTGCATCGTGTATTGTTACATACATTATGGACATCGTTATTTTTCAGATTCTTGGCCACTGGTGAGACATCAAATAATCAAATAGCCTACATTATCAATTCAGAATCGGTGCAAGTACTGTGAGGGACATTGTATGTAACTTGCAAGGTCATCTGGAACGAATTAAAGGTTACCAAACTACCTGAACTCACAACAGCTTCAAAGAAGTGGCCTTGGGTTTCGCACAATATTGGAATTTTCCCCATGTTCTTGGTGCCATAGGGCAAGCACTTCAAAATGGAGGGTCCTCCCAACTCAGGCAGGGCCTACTTTAACTCTACAAACATATATTTTTCATTGTTCTTCAAAGCACAGTCAAATTTCATGGCTGTTGATGTCGGGGACTTCCTTTGCGTGTGTTCTGTCTGGTTTCGTTGGTCACATCACTGTATTTGCAGTGCAGTTACATCTTTCTCCTAACAGCTTTGTTGGCTTCTTATAAAAGGTGTACTTTGAGCTACCTTTCTCATATTTTCTTCCTAAGTATAGACTTCTCCTTTAGCTCTTTTATTTTTGATGACATTTTTCTTCCTATAGTCTTTATCCGCCTTCCGTTTTTTTTTTTTTTTTTTACCATGGGGTGGTCTCATCTGCCTTTTCTTGAACCGCAGTGTTGTTATGCGTATAAGAGAGTTCATGGGGGCTCCAGTGGCTAAGTGAGTAGTGAGTTTTGACTCCAGAAATGTCAAGCAAGTGTCGGTGACACGGGGATCAGATGGGTGGTCACTGGAGTGTGTCCTTGAGCAAGACACGACAACCCTAGCTCAAATTACAGGGCGCTGCACAGTGGCGACCGACAGTGGCATTGTTAGTAAACTGTTCTGTATTTGTGTAATAGTGTGTATTTATGTATGTATTTATGCATGTATGTATTTACGTATGTACGCATTTATAATTATATGTATCTATGTATGTATGTTTGCCATTGTAAAACAAAGTGCCCTTCTGGGACAAATAAAAGTGTAATTTATTTATTTATTATTTATTTTTTATTATGAACGTGCCGTTCTCCTCCAGCCACGTCTCCGATGGCTTGTTCATCTACAGCGTTGGAATCACTTGTGTCCTGGTTGTCTCTATCATCCAAGTCCATAATGTGAGCAGGTTCTTCCAATTCTTGTGGTATATTGTCGGTACGGTAATACATGTATCACCCACAGCCTCCACTGATTTTTATTTTGATCACTGACAACTGCATCCAACGATGAATGATCATTATTTGATGAGGAATCACGAAGTGGTAGCTCTACTACTGCCATATCTGTTTGCCCATCAACAACGTTGGATTCACGGCGTGACCCTGTTGCTTCTTGACTTAGCTATTGGTCTACGCGAAGATGTGTCTCCCTTTAAAGTTTCTTTCCATTTCAAAGTTTTCCTCTTCGTATCCAATGAATTGATTGGCTGATTCCCATTCTAATTGTTGTCCACAACTTGTGTCATTGCATTTGCACCCTTGCTTTTCCAAATTCATGTTTGTATTTTCATCTACCCCTTGTGGGATAGTACCATCTACAGCCTGCACTGGTTCTTGAACAGCAGCTGCCCCATCTAATAAAGGCGAGATCATTAGATAACGAGCCAAGGGATTCGTTTGCAACCATATTCCCATGGTTGAGGATGCTGTCTTTTACCGAAGGCAAATAACAATTCAACATGCGTTTGTTAACAGTCTGGTTTATCAGTACATTATCTACATCATTAAAAAGAAGTTCAGACAGAGAAATGTCATTTAAAGTGCTGCCATCTGGTTCTGTCTCATCAGATGGGATGGGTGTCAAACTTCTAACCACCCCCAGGGGCAGTGCCACCGACTGTAGTGTCTTTAGGCCATTCCCAAAGGGGGGACATTTCTCGTTCAAACATAGTAGAATTGTAAATGGGCTGATTCATGTCACGCTCATAACTGTGCCTGATCTACAACAGGGAACTGCTGCTTTTTCTTTGCTGATCCTTACTATTGTCATTTTTCCTCTACTTCTTTTGTATGTTTGTCACTCCCTTGTGACCTGCTATTCTGAGGTGCCTTGATAGTCGACAGACCTTGTGCTGTTGAAGCTAGCGAGGTGAGCAGTCGAAGTCTGATTCCCTACTGTAAAGACTTCTCTGTTGACACCCACCCCTTGGCGTTCATATGACCTTATGCATTTGCGAGCGCCGTAAAACCCTCTACTATTAAAAAAAAGAAAGAAAGAACACTTCTAACCCTCTGCAGAAGTTCAGAAGGACGAGGTGGCGTATAAAGTGGATTCTTGACCAGATACTCTCGTCTTTGCAAGGCACACCATCTTCATACTGCCCCCGTTGAATTATGCGATAGTGCGGGCGCGGCCGCGTCTTTTTGGCGTAATTCTGCAACATATGCATAAGTTTGGCTTCCCCGTGTTTTTTAACGTCTTTTTCCTTTTTTTTCACAAAACAATTAACGCCTCGCCATGTGACTAAAGGGAAGTAATCACCGTGATAAGTCTCATTTAAGTGCCAAGTTGGTTATTTCCCTTGTTAGAAGATCTTGATTTATGGGTTTGGATTTTGTTCCTTGAGCTTGTTCAATTTTTCAATCCATCAAAAGTTGTTGTTCTCATGTCTGCTGATGTTTCATGTTTGATTGACATGTGTCCCTGGTTTTAGTAATGTGCCAGCATCAGAGGTCCTGATGTCCTTTTAAAATTTTTTTTTTACATTTTTCTGTCCTCTATAGGTATATCTAGATCTAGATCTAGATCTACAGCTGAAAGTTACAGAGAATATTATATTTTTTTGGTTCTTTTTTATCTGACTGATGTGTATTGTTTTCTTTTCAAATACACAAGAAATTATTATTGATAGGCCTACTGATATGTTCTGTTTTCAATTTTTCTGTACATAAAACATGAAAATCATGAAAATTCGTGTTGAAAAAGTGCAAAATATGTCGCGAATGGTGAACACGGTAACTTGCATAATTTTTGCATAATTATGCCTTTTTTGTGCATGATTTGGCCATTTAAATTTGCATAATTCTACGGGGACAGTTCATAGCTCGACTGAGAGGATTCATTTTCTGTTGATTGAAAGAACAAACATAATAATAGGTTTACTAAACATCTATTGTAAATAGTGTTCGTTTTTAATCTGCGAAGAATAACTTTCTCAGAGTATTTTTTCTTCAACAAGTAGTAATTGCGGCTGTATAAAATGATGTTAACAGATATCATGATGTTGGACAATGATAATTGATGATACTGCTCATATTGATGAAGGTTGGCTGCTGAATGAGCTGCCTCTTTTGTTCAATAGTTTCTAGGTAGGCACTTTGTCTTACCATTTGATTGGCTGCTGCTGATACCAATGGAACACGGGGGGGGGGTTCCCTTCGAGCAAAGCAGAGTCCCGGAACAAATCAGATTATATGTGAGACAAACATGACACAAAATGTAGTAGTCCCCTTATCATAATGCTTAAATTCATAAATGCATGTAGGCCGACACCTGCTACTGTTAATTTTGCTTATATACTACTTTTGTGAACGGATTAAAATAAGATAATTGAAATGGTTGGGGAGACTACAGTGGGAATGGTGGGATCAGATTTCTATTTACCTCAAAGTTGCAATGAACTTTTGGCGACAGGCCATTGCGTGGACTCATAAGGTTAGACATCTGAAATATAATTAATGCAATACTTAACGTTAGTTTCATGGGATAATGCTATTTTAATAAAAGAAGAAAACAAGTGAAGAAGATATGTTTTTTCGGAGAGTGTTAATGCTACTGACTGGTTGAAATGATCTGTATCAAAGTAAATTCTAATTACAGTTTTAGCGTGTCAGCGCCACATGCATGATGCCGGCTATCGTATTGTGAAATGTTTTGACCATGCTAATCGTTCATGCGCCTAAAACACCGCTATAAACTACCTTTGGAGCTCATTAAAACATTCTACAGCTTAATACACACAGCCTGAACAAAATAACTTACCATTTGACAGGGCCGTCGAGAGCCAGGTCGGGCCCTGGGGCAGCAATCACCTTCGGGCCCCTCCTCCCCCCGCCCCACCCACCCTCACCTGCAATTTAATAACCCAACAATGTACATATGCATATACAATCCCTTTACTGTAGCATATCTATTACATACCAA
>NW_004798432.1:87663-91947 GCF_000002075.1 Aplysia californica
CCCTCGCACACACACCCCAGCCTCCTTTGCTCCGCCCCCCTCCATCAAGTGCTGGGTGATGTCAACATAACGTTTTTCTGATTTACGGGGTAGTTAAAAATGAAGGTAAGATGAATAAACCAATGACAGAAATTAAAATAAATTGTAATGTAGCATACCTGTTTTTTGTGTGTTTTTTTTTTTTACAACAACGGAGCTTTACGGGATTTAGCTCTAGCAAAGCTGCCAATTATTGGTGAGATGAGAAATGTGCGTCATGTACAAGATCACCAGACATATTTATAAAAAGATATGTCATAAATTATTTTTAAAATATGTACCATCCACATGTATTACGTCATGCTACTGTTGGAGGATCTTTCGCATGTTCCCTGTCTGAAATAGGTGGCACCGGTGGCCTAGTGGTTAGGCTACCGGACATGTAATCGTGAGATTGCGGGGCTGTGAGTTCGAGGCTCAGTACAGCCTGACGTTGTCTCCTTGGGAAGGGCACTTTACACGAATTGCCCATTTGGCTCGGTCCTTTTGGAGATGGAAGTTAAACTCGGAGGTCCCACATCATTAAGTTTAAACGTGAGTGCTGAAAGGGGCTTTAAACCTTAACCATGTTTTTTCCCATTTCAATTGTAACGTTTGGACACCTGAGCTCAGCATGGCGATCCTGTCCAAAACCCCCGCCACCGTTGCTGCCTGGATAGCCAAAGCTTTCTTCTTTACTTTACCTTCTTCTCCTTCTGAAACACCTCGTTGCGATCCCGCTGGCTGTCTTAATTTCACTTTCGTTGCCATCACTGCTCCTTGTACATGTATCAATTTTCTGACGTGGGAAGGCGCGCAGTTCCTCGTACATTGCATATTATATCGATGTAGTCTGGCTTGAAATAATTTCCGTCTTTCTCACTTTCGTCAAAAGCTGGTCTTTTATTTTTACCAGCTTAGTACATGCATTGGAGACAGAGTTCGCTGCATTAATTTTCAGATCCAAGCTATCACAGTTCTCACACAGCGCCTGGTTGAATTTTACTAATGTCTGGGGCTTGGTATGTTTTGGCCTATACTTGCAAAATGTGGCAAAGCTGACGAAAGGAAAACTTTGCAAGTAGTCGGTGTAGAGTGTCCTTAGCGTCTTCTCAAGAACTCCAGAAGGCTGATGTCTTGCAGCTTGCTTCATTGGCAAAATTCTTGAGCTTTCTTGAAAGCACAAATGAATGCCCTTTACCTGCTGTAGATACTTTGACTTTGGCTTCTTTAGGGAGGTGACTGACTTGGCTGCCAGTCTTTTCACTTGGTCCGAGTGGATATACTGTCTTGTATCATCTCACTTACAAACTACACTCTCAGACACCCCAAAATAGTTCGGTTACAACTATACACGCTTTGACTGAGAGCGGGAAAAGTATCGTGTTCGCATGGCTACCTAGCTATGTAGGCATCCGAGTTAACGAGCATGTAGATCTCCTGGCGAAGGAATCTTTTTCCCTTCTTTTGAGATCAACGACAAACACTCTCCCACAGACTGATTTTAAAAATAAAGTAATGTGGAAGACACATTGGGACAAATTAACAATTGAACAAACTCCTCACCATGCCCATATTGGGTCCACGAAAACCTTCGTGCCTCTCCAGAAGAGACGAAGTTATTATTTTTTCGATTACGCATCGGACACACTTCCCTGACACACACACACCTCCTTCAGGGAGATGAGAAACCCTACGACACAAATTTTACCATTAGACACATCTTAACAAAATGTCCAGACTTCGGAGGGACCCGAGGGAAGTAGGCCTATTTCAAATGCAAAAATTGCAAGATCTGTTCTCTGTCGTTGATCCCAGCAGAATTCTTGTTTTTATAAAGGCCATTTACGGTAACTTGCAATTGTAAATAACACTGTTGAAATTTAAAATGTTATTTTAAACCAAAGATTTTTTTAACCACGAATTTTTTTTTCAATTAATCGAAATGTTGACCAGAATCAAGCCGTGCGGGGAACTGTTGGGAATGCAACCACCTTGTGTTTCGCGCGCTCATATGACCTTATGCAGTTGCGAGCGCCGTAAAACTCCTACAAAAACAAAACATTATTATATTGACAAATGACATGTTTCAGTCCTACATTTGACAGTTATGTCTTCCATTTGACATTTGTTTAGGGTTAATGAAAGGTGAACGAAAGTGTCTACAGTTATGTTCGGTTCAACGCCCTTATCCTACCATTTACGTAGCCTTTTAAACATTACATGATGTATATATTTTTGTAGGCTTGTATTTGTTAGATTGTAACTTACTTGAGATTCAGACTTACCCCTTCTTTTTCTTTTATAATAAAATATTGAAAAGCTTTGAAAGAGTTTTGTTATTTAATTCTGTGTGTTAGCTGTTTTGTTGTTTTTTTGTGGAAAAGTTTGGCTTTTTAAAATTTGGTGTGTACATGTACATGACAATTATTATGTCTTTAAAATCTGTGGGACACATTGGAGCAAACAAATAAACAATAACGGGGCCAAACAATATGTGAGGCAGCGTGGTGGAATCAGGCTCTCGTCAATTTTTGGGCACATAGTGTTATTGGTATCATCTTAAAGCTTGTTCACTTGTCTTTATTTGGATGAAAAAAAATCCGTTCATCTTAAATACATGTCGAGATATTTGAGAATGAAGAAGGTGGGGGTCACCTATTTTGAGAGGTAAAATTGGTGAGAAAATGGCTGAAAAAGATAAGTTGTTTCCTTAGCTTAAGAGTCCGTGGTTACTGAAAATGTATATCTTTTGTGCTTTTAATCAACGTTTTTCAGTAAAATCCACACAGAAATGAGTTATTTTATTGCCATAAAAGGTGTTAAGCCCAAAAAACAACATTTGACAAACATTCACAAACCTGCAGAAAAATGCAAGTTTCTTCACTTTGATTATTTTGACGAGAGCCTGATTCCATCACGCTGCCTCACATATACTCCTCAACATTTTGCCCAAACTGGGTCCACGAAAATCTTCGGGCCTCTCCAGAAGAGAAGAAGTCATTTCTACTCGATTACGCATCGGATACACGTCCCTGACACATAAATAGGCTACCTCCTTCATAGAGATGAAAAATCATTCTGTGCCGGATTCGACACAGGTTTTACCATTGTGCACATTTTAATTTTAACAGAATGTCCAGTCTTTGGAGAGACGCGATGGGAATATTTTAAATACACAAAATTAAAAGATCTGTTCCCCGTCGTTGATCCCAACAGAAATTCTCTATTTTATAAAAGCCTTTGGTCTTTACAATACGTTGTAAATACTGTTATTTAAATAGTATTTAAATTGGCATTTTAAGAATGAGATTTTTACCCCGCTGTTTTTAAGAATTTCATTGACCAAAATCAAGCCGTTCTGTAAACTATGCTATCTATTATCTTGGCGTCGGTGGTCTAGTGGTTAGGCTCTCGGACTCGCAACCGTAAGGTCGTGGGTTCGAATCCCGCCTGGGGCCCAACGTTGTGTCCTTGGGAAAGGCACTTTACACGAATTTTCCTCACTTCACCCAGGTGGGAATGGGTACCCGGCCATAGACAGCGAAAGATCTTGTCAGTTTGTTAGTGTTTGAGCGCTTTATCAGCTGCTTGCACTGTATGCTTCCCGGGAAGCTGAGAATGTTTCGGAGTGTTCTATGGTCTGCCGGGGTAATAATATAGAGTAAAGTGCATAGAACCTGCTGTTGAGCGGGGATATGCGCCATACAAATACTATTTATTATTATTATATTAAACTGTTGTGAATGTAACCAACTTGTATATGGAGCGCTCATATGGCCTTATGCTGCTGTGAGCGCAGCAAAACTCTCATTAAACAAAACAATAATATGTCTTTGAAATTTATCAGGACTGATACTGGCTTCTTCTATAGTATAGTATAAAGTGGTTAAGCCCAAATAGAGGACGTGAGTTCGATTCCAGTGCGGGGAGGACTTTTAACTAGTACTAGTAGTAGTAGCCTATCTCTGTATTTCTGCTGGGATGTACATTCATTCTCTCTCTCTCTCTCTTTCTCTCTCTCTCTCTCTCTCTCTCTCTCTCTCTCTCTCTCTCCCCTCTCTCTCTCTCGTTCTCTCTCTTTCCCTCTTCCACCCCCCCATCCCCCCTTCCTCCCCACCCCACACATCCGCTAGTACTAATATTAAGGGGAAATAAAAGGATCCGAAAAAGTTTCTTCCTCCTTCTCCCCTCTCCCTTCTCCCCTCTCCCTTCTCCCTTCTCCCTTCTCCCCTCTCCCCTCTCCCCTCTCCCTTCTCCCTTCTC
>NW_004798432.1:92047-93388 GCF_000002075.1 Aplysia californica
CTCTCTCTCTCTCTCTCTCTCTCTCTCTCTCATTTTCTCTCTTTCACACACACATACCGGTACTCACAAACTAAATATTAGTATACACACACTGTTACACATATACCCCCCTCCTCCCACACACACACACATAAACACTATACGCCCATTTTATGTTCACGCAAACAAATCCCTTGGGGGCCTGTCAAAAGTACGAAAACCCTGTTACTTTTACTGTTACAGTCCCTCGGCTTTATCTGGAATCAGTCCATTGACACTGTGTCTTTCGAGTGCCTGAGACTGGGACTTGGCGATGGATGAAAGGAAATTCTGGTATTATCTCGCTGCCCGGCAAATAGTCGCGACATTGCAGTCCTCTGCTCTGCGGGCCAGAAATTCGGTCTCTGATTAGATCTACAGATTCTGCAGGGAGGGTAACTCAAATGAATCGTATCACGGCGCAGTCAATGAAGACACTCGTCAATTTTGGGGCATATGGGGATGTTATCTACACAATAAATATGTTGGAGGACAATAAATAAGTGGACAAAAAACATAATAGGTGATGAGCGCACCCCCCCCCCAAGTTTGATGGGAAACTGGAAAATACATGTATCAAGCAGCGCTTGACTTCTCGACCGAGTCTCCAAGCCATCGTCCAATCGTCCAAACTTTGCACAATTTGGTGGTTACACCAGACAATTGATCGATGGATAGATCGTATAGTTTTTTTTTTCAATTTAATATTGTGTGTAACCGGGCCATTACACTAACAGCCCAGAAGACAGAAGGAACTGCATAATCAAATCATATAGGCCTACTCGTATACATGTAAATGACGTGCGACAAAATTAATTGTTTCCCGCATCAAACTCTCACATTTTGCGTATTCTACTTCTACTATATCAGTATATTGATCTATCTGTTCCGCGCAACATACCGATCGGCGCATGCGTAAAACTGCCCAGCGCTAGCGGGGTTTAACGATCGTATAATAAATGCGCGGCAATCTTAAGATTGTGCTGCGTTTTTTAACGATCGTATATAATTATTGTATCGTTCTTGTGAGCTCTTCAGTTTCAAACGTTAACTGTAATTGAAATTGTAATCTTAATTTTCTTATTTTAACGCTTCTGAAAATATATGTGAATTTTCCTTGCTGTGAGTAAAATAAGAAACATAGACGTGAATTGTTAAAAAAATTATTTTATAAATATAAAATAGTAACGCAATCTTAAGATTGTCGCGCAATTATACAATCGGTGAATTGCGCGGAACGTATCTATCTATCTATCTATCTATCTATCTATCTATCTATCTATCTATCTATCTATCTATCTATCTATCTATATTATACACACA
>NW_004798432.1:94351-95787 GCF_000002075.1 Aplysia californica
ACGCAAATACACTCACACACACACACACACACACACACACACACACACACACACACACACACACACACACACACACACACACACACACCTCCTTTCCCAAATACCCTGCTTTGTGCCGTTAGACAGATGACGCTACTCACAACTAATCAATTTTTTGCGAAACGTCGGCGTGAAATCAGGAGCTCGTCAAAATAAATAGAATACAAGAAAACGGCATTTTCCTGTCAGTTTGACAATTGTTAACGAATTTTAGTTGTTGTTGTTGTTGTTGTTGTTGTTGTTGTTGTTGTTGTTTTGTTTCAACACTTTTTATGTCCGTTTAAAGGTATATTTCTGTGAGGATTTTTTTTTCTCAAAACTTTGATTGAATGCTTACGTTTCAGTTTTCAAGGACTCTCTAGCAATGGAAGTTACCAAACCTACGCGGCTAATTTCTCGCTTATTTTAACTCTGAAACCAGGCGACCCATGCCTTCTTCAATCATAACTATCCTGTCTTCTATTCAAGATAGATGGTTATTATTATCATCAAAAGCAAGAAAAAAAGCTTCAAGATTATATCAATAACTCAAAAATCTAAAAAATTGACGAGTGCCTGATTCCACCGCGTTGTGACACATTTTTACTTTATTTTTCCATCAGCTAGTGGCTGGCTGGTGCTTTAGTGGGGTTTTCTCCTTCTTTCCTTTCAAACATGTATCGTCCTGATCTCTCCTTTTTGTGTTTGTTACTCATTTGAAACACCTCTTATCTTCTGCACTTATATGACCTGTGTTAAAAACAAAATACAACTTTTACTAAAACTTAAAGCTTTAAGTTTCCTTTCTATCAGTTTTCTCTTGTCATTAACCAAACTATTTTTTGGGCCACGTCATCGTATGTTACAAGTCCGATTTCAGGTGAACAAAACTTTCTAATTGGAAGTAAAAATCCAGAAAGATTACACGTGAATAAAGAATCTGTTGGAATACGTGTAAATGAATCGGTATTTTAAAAAAAATTAAGTTTTGGTTCCTTCAGTTCTGTCTATTCTATTTTTTTCCTGCTGATATTCTTTTTCGATGATTTCTTTGACATAACTTTCTGTCCTAATTATTTTGATATTAGATCCAAATGAGTGGAGAGCCTTTGAAGTTAAAATCTTACCAAAACAACCCCAGTTTAGAACACCCCTTTGGAAATTCGAACCAGGGCCATCCACTCAATAGTCCTACAAAATACCAACTGAACTAAAAACAGCCTGGCAGATAATATTATTTACATTTTCATGGTGTAATGGCTACCTTTGCTTTCTGCTTGGATATACATGTGCACATATTGCCAAAGACACATCATTCTTTCAACCCTTATGAACAGGGTGGAAGTAAACAATCCTGTGACATGTATATACAGTACTGTGTGTGTGTTGATGAGAGCGTAAAAGCTCTTTAGCAACAA
>NW_004798432.1:98101-99135 GCF_000002075.1 Aplysia californica
TAAAATAAATAGCATTTATACTGCGCATTTCTAATTTCTAAAAAATGCTCAATGCGCATTACAACGAAAAAAACCCATCACATCTTAAAAATTAATCGACATGCGTGTACGTAAAGCAACGTATTAAACATGATATAATATAAATGTATATATTATGTTGTGTGTGTGAGTGGTTGGCGGGTGTTGTTTGCTCCTTTTTTCCTATCAAACATCTGTCGCCCTAATCTCTCCTACTTCTTTTTTTGTGTTTGTTAATTTCTTGTAAGTGGGTGGTTGGCGGGTGCTCTGGTGTGGTCTGTTCCTTTTTTCCTATCAAACGTCTATCGTCCTTATCTCTCCTCCTTCTTCTTTTTGTGTACTTTACTCTCTTGTAACACCTCTAATCTTCGGCACTTATAAAACTTGTATTACCTTATTGTGTTGCAAGTCCCATAAAACTCTTGCTTAAACTAAAGGTAAATCTCTTGTAATACCTTTGGCATTTATATGACCTATTTGTGTTGCAAGTGCCGTAAAATGCTTTCTTATCTTAAACATAAGAGAACCCCAGTCTAGCGATAGATCATGTAACAATTTTCTGCTGCGTGGATTCCGTGACACTCAATAACTCGCTGCTCTTTTGATCTTTTAAATAATGGGCTACTATTTTCCACTCGACTTCACACGCTGGAGTTAGGAACGTACCCTTGTTCTGAAGATCCGGATTTCAAGGACTCCGATTTAAGATCAAACGATTTTCGGAGCTTCTGTCATTCTTGAGTGGGTGGTTAACGGGTGCATAGTGTGGCATGCTCCTTCTTTCCTATCAAACATTGTTATCGTCCGTATCACCCCTTGTTCTGTGTGTTTGTTACTCATTCGCATCATCGCTAGTCTTTGGCATTAATTATATGACCTAATTTGCAGGTAGCGTGGAGTAGATATACTTTGACCTCGAGAATCCTCACATTTTATGTTCGGCTCTTTTATGCAAGCAAAACATGCGCTCGAACATGGCGCGGGCAAGTGTGTGTGTGTGTGTGTGTGTGTGTGTG
>NW_004798432.1:101574-104045 GCF_000002075.1 Aplysia californica
AAGAAGAAGAAGAAGAAGAAGAAGAAGAAGAAGAAGAAGAAGAAGAAGAAGAATGATATCGATAATAATAAGAAGGACATTCAACAACGTTTGGAGATTAACTCTCCTTTAGGGAAATGTACAAAAGGAGCATAACTTATTTAGTAATTCAAACAGTTTCATTTTTTAAATTCTGTTTTATTTATCTGAAACGTATACAACATTGCTGGTAACAACATGCATAGGCCTACATTTAATTATTAAAATTATTTTTTATGATTTGCGCATGTTTTTTTATTTTCAAAATGTGACGCAACTTTTGCTTTTGGTCTGATGCTGATCTGATACACGCCATTGTCAAGGAGAAAAGTATCTCTCTTAGACAGGTGGACGTCTCACACAGTGTCAGTATGCTGTAATAATAAAAACGCAAGGGAGGAAATGGGAAATGGCCGTTTGTACAAGGGTCTGTCTTATACAGGTGGCTTTTACAGCAGGTTCGACTATAGTATGTGTCCTGTACGTCCTTAAAGAGTTAAGTATGCTTATCGATCTCCGCCGCTATCCCGGAACCAGGACCTTTGTCTGTGCAGTCGGTGGTGTGTTACTGTGAAGTAAATTGTGGATGTGTTCGCACGTGGGGATAGTGTGCTGCTCTTTATGTGTGTAGATTGAGTGTTGTTGTTAAGCAAGATTTGTGTGTGTGTGTGTTAGCACGTAGATATAGTGTGCTGCTCTGTGTGTGTAGTTTGTAGTGTGTTGCTGTAAAGCGAGCCGCTGATGTGTTAGCACGTTGTGACAGTGTGCTGCAGCTGATGTTTTCAATGTTTAGTTATTTAATTTAAAAAAAAAAAGCTTAAGTAGAGTTTTACGGTGCTTGTAACACACTTAGGTGACATAAATTCGAATTTCTTGTCAATATTTGTTGTCTAACCTGCTACGTGTGCTGTCGAACTTGTCCAAAACGACCACACTATGTCAAGGAGAAAAGTGATCATCTCAGACACACTATGGTCCTTTCGCACAGAGTAATTATACTAGAAAAATAAAACGCGAGGAAGAGAGCGGGTATAGCGGTCGTTTGTACAGGTGATTGTATTGGATAGTTGATGTTAGAGCGGGCTCGAAAAAACTTTATAATAGTTTTTAGTTTGTTATTAATCACATATCTTTTGCTTCAGTGCTAGATCTATAAAGCGATCTCGATTTTAAAAATAATAGTAAAAGTTGTTGTTTAAAATTTCGCAGGAGCCTCTCCAAAACCAACAGACACCAATAGGGTAAGCATTATTAAATAGATACGCACTTGTTTAGGTTACGTTATAATTGCGACCCCCTCAGGGAGTCTCTTTTCGGTCACGTCGATTATTTATCTATTTATTTATTTGTTTATTTATGTATTTATTTATGTATTTATTTATGTATTTATTTATTTATTTATTTATTTATCATTTTTAAAAATTCATTTATTTATTCATTTTTCAAATTCATTTATTCATTCATTTTAGTTAATTAGTTGGTTATAATACATTAGTTATCCATTTATAATCTTTAAAATCTCATATAATTTATTGTTTGATTGATTGATTTTGATATTTTGATATCTATTATTTCCATAGATGTATTAATTTCACTCAAATGTTTATTCATTCGCTCACATTTATAGATTCATTCTGTGTATGTAGTTCAATCTTCTCTGCAGTGTATAAAATTATTTTAAATCATGAAAAATCTGTTTATCTCTCTTCCTCCTTTTCTTTGTACAATATTTATGTTACTCTCTAGTAAATCCTCTAAATCTTTGGTATTTATATCACCTACTTGTGTTGTAAGTGCCGTAAAAAAAATCTTTTACTAAAACTAAGCTAAAACTGACAATAACGTGGTGCTTATGTACTAGAACTGTGGTTGGTTGGCTGGTGCTTTAGTGTAGTTTACTCCTTCTCTCCTATCAAACATCTACCGTCCTTATCTGATCTCCTTCTTTTTTGTGTTTGTTACTCATTTGTAACACCTCTAATCGTCGTCTGCATTTATATGACCTAATTACGTTGCAAATGTCGTAACACTCGTACACTAAAACTCAAGTAAAACTGAGGATAACCTGGTACTTTTGCACTAGAACAAGAACAAACAGAGCGATTTTAATCTCGCTATGTAAATATATCGTTGACGGTACATACAACCAGGTTTGTTTATCTTACTCAGGTTGGGCATAGATCAAATTTAGTCACTGTCACTTTCGGTACAATTGATAGTCAGTCTGTACACACTGAGCTCGTCCCAGGCTGGTTGGAGGGTACCACTGGTCGATCCTTTATCTTTTCTTTCCCTCCGTGTTTCTTTCTGTCTGTCTCAATCTTTTGCAGCCCTAAGTGAGCGTTGTTGTGCCAATGTGTTTCTCTTGACTCAAACAAACACAAACAGAACATATTTGCTTAGCATAGACGTTATTTGACTATAAATTATTTGAAAAACATATAGATCTAAAT
>NW_004798432.1:104741-107559 GCF_000002075.1 Aplysia californica
TCTCTCTCTCTCTCTCTCTCTCTCTCTCTCTCTCTCTCTCTCTCTCCCTCCCACAATCACTCTTGTCTCACACTCAGCTCTGTTGTAACAAAACGATAACGCAGTTTTTTTGTTGGCCCCTCTGCTCAGGTGTTCTACACTACAGACCCGTCTTTTTGCGCAACGATGACAGACTCAAGGTAAGCACCGACCATACACTTGTATTCAAGACATCCTGGATTGGGCACTCTGACGCATTTCCGGTTGGTTAAAAAAAATTTGACCTAGCGCCTTATTTGATTCACTTTGAGCTAAATACTCATCATTTGATTCACTTTGAGCTGTCCATTATTTGATTCACTTTGAGCTAAAAACTAATTATTTGACTCACTTTGAGCTAAAAACTAATTATTTGACTCACTTTGAGCTAAAAACTAATTATTTGACTCACTTTGAGCTCTCTATCATTTGACTCACTTTGAGCTAAAAACTAATTATTTGACTCACTTTGAGCTAAAAGCTAATTATTTGACTCACTTTGAGCTAAAAACTAATTATTTGACTCACTTTGAGCTCTCCATCATTTGACTCACTTTGAGCTAAATGCTAATTATTTGACTCACTTTGTGAGCTAAATGCGCACAACCCCCTTTTGAATCACTTTCATCTGAATGAAGGGCAAAGGAAAATAAATGTGTCACTCGCACTCGACTTCAGCGAGACTGGTGTCAACTGTCAGACTGTCAGGCCCTTCCTTTGGGTATCCTGGTGTTACTCATTGTGTGCACGATTCGCCGTGAATGTTTTACCGAAGGCGAACAGGCAGCAGTCATGATAGGGCGCAGTTTAGAATAAAGGTTTGGGGGACACAATACACGCGCTAATGCACGCACGTGCGCGCGCACACATACACACACACACACACACACACACACACACACACACACACACACATACGCACATACACGCGCACGCACCCAAACACATGCATACACACACTGGCATATACACATACGCATACACATCCACTCGTATACACACACACACACACACACACACACACACACACACACACACACACACACACACACACACACACATACCTCGCACACAAACACAAACACAAATGCAAACACAGACATACACACATACACACGCTTACACACATACATACACATACGCAGGTACATACACACATACACACAAACACACACATACACACATTTCATACTCACCAGAGAGGGTTTACAGTAATCAAACACATACCCACAATCACACACACAGATGCACACACAATCACACACACAAATACACACAATCACACACACACAAATACACACATACACACACACACACTCATACATTGCACGACCTCACCTTGTGTCCTGTAATAATGCACCACGTACTTATCTGTCTCCACGATCGAGTCTCCTGCAACAGTGGTGCCTACATATTGGGTACGTTCCCACCAACGCCTTCTCTATAGACAGTACGCTACCCTAGAATATCAAAGTTCTATCTGCTTAGTTCATACTTAAGAGAAATTTGTCGTTTAAAAAATTCGAGTTTCACCTTATGTCAAGCTTTTTCAAATGCAATTCTATGAACATCTTGATAACGACTCCGAATAATTTTGTGGTTTTGATAGAGCAAATAAAACGTTTGGTTTCTGATCCCGTGGTCTTAGTAACTCAAAGTCAAAGCGGCCAAAAATGACGGTAGATATCCAGGGGTGCAATGCAGCTCGTAGAATAGGGGCCCATCAAGCGTTTATGAGACACTGCACCGATTGCTGCGTCGTGATTAGGAGGACGATCAGCTGATCGATTGATTGATTAGGAGGGCGTTGGTTGATTAAGAAACTGGTTGACTATATTATGATTAGAGCATTAGTTCAATCGATATTTTAAAATGAAGGAGCCAGCGCAACAAGAGACGTCTCACGAAAACTTGCAGCAAAACGAAATTGGAAAGTGGTCAGATAGACCATTTACACTAATCTCTACAGTTGTGCCTTTGAGAAAAAGAGTGGTTTATTATCCTTTTTGGGGCTGATGACTTATGGTGGGATGAAGCTCAGGCACTGCTCTGAGTCAAAACAAAAGTAGTCTGCACTTGGGATAAACATTTTATTACCTTGATCACTCCATTAAATTATTGACGACGCACGTTCCTGTCCTTCGAAAACGCTTGCAGGAAGACGCGCTGTTTTGCGGCACTTTATAAAAGTAACATAACTTTTTTATTAACACAGATTTTTCCATTTTGCTTTTTCAGTCTGAAACTTTAAACAGCAAAACTAAATTGGAAAGTGGCCAGATAGACCATTTACACAAATCTTTACAGTTGTGCCTTTGAGAATAAGAGCGGTCTATTATCCGTTTTGGGACTGATAACTTATTATGATGGGATGAAGCTCAGGCACTGCTCTGAGTCAAACAAAAGTTAAATTTGTAAGGTATGTCCTCGAAAGCTATGTCATAAATGATTGTGAACGGTTGTTGTGATGGATTATCTCTTCGTTGAAACTCAAATTAAATTCGATACCATAATTTGGCTGACAACAGACGATCCCAACTTTTCTCAACCTCTCAATCATTGTGAAGTTAACTCGTCTAGGTGTCCTACATTAACAGCCAGTGTTCTGTCGAGTGTTTGAATTTCAGATCTTGACGGGTTGGGTAATTGAATATCTCACTTTAATCTACCTGGCGATACTTAAGACATCACTTAATTCATGCTGAACGAGCTGCAGAATCTAGTGGGATTTTACTATAGAGTAAAGTGTAGAGTTACCATTGCGAGGAGAGTAGAAGAGAGAGAGAGAGAGAGAGAGAGA
>NW_004798432.1:113626-118503 GCF_000002075.1 Aplysia californica
GGCAGCTGGTGGCGGAGGTAAGGGAACGGACATTGGAGTAGGCTCTGGAGTGACAACAGGTGAAGAAGGCATGGAAGGAGGGTCGACGTAGGGCTTCAGGTGTTTGCGGTTCCGGCGGTAAGCCCTATCCCCTGACTGTATGATGTAAGATCTCGGTGCACACCGTTCTTTGACCACCGCAGGGCCACCCCACTCCTTCTCGTTCTCCAGCTTCTGCAGGACGAGCTGACCAGGATTCAGCTCCGGGAGGTTCTGGGCTCCGTGACGTCTGTCCAAAGCTTGTTTGTACTTACGCTTCGACTCAGCGTCTCTGGCTGCAATCTTCGCCCTGTCGTAGACCTGCTGGTTCAGGTTTGACGGTAGAGTTGGCAGGGTCGTCCTCAGGCATCGCCCAAGAGCAAGTTCCGCTGGGCTCGCCCCCATCGGTGACACCGGTGTAGACCTGTAGATCAGGAGTGCGAGAAATGGGTCGTCCTGACTCAGGGCTTTCTTCGCTTCCACGACTGCTCTCTCCGACACGCCGTTGCTCTGGGGAAAATGAGGACAGCTGTCGTGTGTGTTCGTCTCTCCAGTTTACAGTCGTGTGTGTATACTAACACTGACTCAGGGCTTTCTTCGCTTCCACGACTGCTCTCTCCGACCCGCCGTTGCTCTGGGGAAAATGAGGACTGCTGGGCCGTGTGTTTAAATCCCCAGCCCTTGGCGAACTTGTGGAAACGGTCTGACACAAACTGGGGACCGTTGTCAGTCACCAGTAGTTCTGGAATGCCAAACCGAGCGAAGATGTTTTTCAGTTTGTACACAACAGTCTCTGAGGTGGTGTCTGGCATATAAGCCACCTCCAAGTACCGTGAAAAGTAGTCCACGAGTACCAGGTAGTTATGTCCCTTGTAGTTGCAGAGGTCAGTACCAACCATTTGGAACGGCCGCTCAGGTAGAGCTGTCGGGTTTAGAGGTTCGCTTGGTTGTACTGGACGTTTCCGCTGGCAATGGTGGCATCTTGAGACGACTTCCTGTATCTCGGAGCTGAGACCAGGCCACCAAATGGAAGATTTAGCCCGTTCTCGACACTTCGACACTCCGAGGTGACCGTCGTGGATCCTGCTGAGCATCTCACCTCGCATTGCCTTTGGGATTACAATGCGGTTACCTCTGACGAGTAGTCCATGGACTTCGCTCAGTTCACTGGAAACTGCGTAGAGGTCGCGAGCTTCGGACCTGACGTTTTGTATGAATTTTGGCCAGCCACTTTTGGTGTACTGTATCGCAACACTAATCGCTGAATCCTGTTGAGACTTGTTTCTCTTTTCGTCAAGTTTGCTATCCGTGGCATCCCATGACATCTGGATTGTAGCGACATGAGCCTCGATTTCTTCACCAAATTCTTCAGGCTCGGTGCTCACTACTGGACTTCGGGACAAGGAGTCTGCGACAGTCATGTTTTTCCCTTGGGTGTATACTGCCTTCCCGCTGTAGCGCTTCATCCTCATCAGCATTCGTTGGCAGCGGACAGGTGCATCATTCAGTTCCTTAGAGTTGATCAGGGGAACAATGGGCTTGTTGTCGGTGAGCAGTGTGAATGACGGCAGACCGATGAGGTAGCGATCGAACTTTTCGCACGCCCAGGTGGCCGCCAACAGTTTCTTTTCAATCTGAGCGTAGTTCTTCTCCTCCCTAGATAAAGTTCTGGAACAGTAGGCCACTGGCTGAAGATCACCCTGGTCCTCCTGGAGGAGAACTCCTCCAAGTACGTAGCTGCTTGCATCGGCGCTTACAGTGACAGGCTTCCTCATATCGAAGAAGGCGAGTGTTGTAGCTGACGACAGCAACTTCTTGACCTCAGTGAAGGCAGATGACTGCGCTGGAGTCCAGGCCCACTCAGCATCGTGATTCAGAAGATCGGTGAGCGGCTTCATGACTGTTGACAGATTTGACACAAGCCTGCCCAAATAGTTCACCATGCCGAGCACTCGTCGTAAGTCTGTAATGTTGTCTGGCTCTGGCATCTCAGTGATGGCGTTGACCTTGGATGGATCTGGCCTTACACCCTTCCCGCTGATGATGTGGCCAAGAAAATCGATTTCGTCCTTGTCAAACTTGCACTTGGATTTGTTCAACTTGACCCAACGCTCCTTTAGCCCTTGGAAAACTTTTTTCTTCAGCTTATCATGTTTCTCCTGACCGTCCGTGTGCAGGAGGATATCGTCCATAAAGCACTCAACACCGTCTATGCCCGCTAGAATGTCTTGCATCGTGCGCTGAAATATCTCAGGCGCAGAGGTGATTCCAAAGCAGAGACGTCTGTAGAAGTATCGGCCGAACGGGGTAATGAAAGTGGTCAGCTTCGCGGAGTCGTTGTCCAGTGCCAACTGCCTAAAGGAAGACGTCGCATCAAGCTTGCTGAACTTATTTGATCCGCTGAGTTTGTACAAGATGTCGTCTAAGATGGGCAGCATGAATCGTTCACGCTTCACCGACAGGTTGAGCTTTTTCAGATCTCTAACGCTACCAGACCTTTTCCTGACCGGGACCATCGGCGCGCACCAGTCAATTGGAGCGCTGATCTTCTCAATGACACCTGCGGCCTCCATGCGGCCTAGTTCAGCCTTGACTTCGTCCATGAGTGGAATGGGAATTCGGCGTGCGACGTTAACGGAGTATGGCTGTGCATCTTCTTTCAAGATGATTTTCACTAGCTCGCAGCGTATAGGTTTAGGTCCCACGTCGCCGAACACGAGGTTGGCAGAGTCTATTCTGTCTCTAGAGATCAGTCCCAGACGAACTGCGGCGTCGCGACTGAGAAGACAGTCGGTGTCGTCGTCAAGGACGAAAACACGGAACGCAAAGTTGCGATTGTTATGCTGCGTAGTTGCGATAAATTCTCCCACGCTCCTTATGACTCCACCAGGACTGCGAAGAACTGCAGACGTTGTTTTCAGCTTTGGACGAGGACTGAGACGGTTGTAGACGGCCTTTGACATTTTCGAAACATCAGCCCCAGTGTCTATCTTGAAGGATGTAGCTCTCCTTCCAAGGTTCAGTGTAACGCGCCATGGTGGCTCGCTAACTTCGCCGAAGTTCACCTCAGGAACGACATTACTGTCCGAGTCTTTGTCAACGGCACCTAAAAAGAACGAAGGAGTTTCCGATTCAGTGATTTCGTTGACATTGCGGCTGATGCTGCGACAGACAGTTGCGAAATGATTTCGCATGCCGCATTTCCTGAAAGTTTTCCCACACGCTGGGCAATTGTTTTGGGCATGACCTCTTCCACAGTTGCCGCAGTTAGAGAAAGTTGACGGTGATGCATGGCTGTCTCTGTGTTGTGAGTGTGTACCTGTTCTTCGGCCGCCTCTACCCTTGGGGTGAGCAGGCGACGAATATCCCCTCTGGCCGTAGCGCACTGCATTTACTGTGACTGCTGCACCTAGCTGACGTTGGCTACTGACCTGACCCTTTACGAGCTCGAAATGGCGTGCTGTTTCGATGGCTGATTTCAAAGTAAGAGTTGCCTCGAGTTGTAAGCGCTGTGACAGTTCATTGTCCAGTACTCCTAGGACGAGTCTATCCATTATGGTTTCATCTCGGTCCTTAAAGTCTGCATGTTCGGAAAGCTCGTACATGGCTCTAACACATTCTTCTATCGTCTCCCCACTGTTTTGTGCTCGTGCATGGAACTTTGCTCTTTCGTGGATAAGATTCCGCTTGGGGACAAAGTGAGCGTCGAAATTCTCTAAGGCAGTGTCAAAGTTGTCCCTAGGATCGTTACCTTCGACTGGAGCAGGGAACGTGAACGTGTTAAATATCTGTTCAGCTTGGCGTCCCATAGCGTAAATTAATGAACTTACTTGAATTGCTCCGGTCTCTGCGCTCAGTTTGGTGGCTGTGCGGTATCGTAGCATACGCTATCGCCACTCGGGCCACTCATGAGGTTTCGAAAAATCAAACGGCTCAGGAGGCTTGAAATGAGGCATTCTGACACTTGTGACACGTTATCCACTGTCTTCTGACACCATGTAATGTTAGTATACACACACGACTGTAAACTGGAGAGACGAACACACACGACAGCAAGCATTCTAATAAAGAGCCCGGGTGTAGTGTCTGACTTTTTATGTTGATCCCCGAAGTGAGTAACATTAACCAAAAGCCCATGGTATACGGGGCGCTTACGTCCCGTGATTAAAAAAGAGTAAGGTACAATACTGACTACCGTGACAACGTCCACCATTCCCAATCCCCCCCTACCACACTGACCCCCCCTCCCCCTCCCGTCCTCTCCCAATCTTCCCTCAGGTCCACCTGTGCGGACGGACAACAGCAGATCACGTGATCATCTCCCTGACAGAACTACGCAGACTGAACCCGGAGAATGTTCTGAAGCGAGGCTCCGCCCATAATTGTCCGCAACACAGCCAGGAAGTGGTCAGTTTCTACTGCCTGGACTGTCGGCTGCCCGTCTGTGTGCAGGTAGGTGGGAGAGTCTGTATCAGTCACAGAATTCTACACTAGTAGAATTCTGTGGTATCAGTGTACACTGTTAATTGTAGACAGTCAAATTCGATCGTATTTGTTCGAATTAGTTCAAACTGAGTTGGGACCAGCCTGCTTTTCTTTCATGGAAGGGCAAACGCTACCACAGTGGCACAAGTCGAACAAACTCGAGTGTGTACAGGGGATGTGTACAGAGTTGATTTGGAGCAGCAGGTACTGATATATGTAGATCTAGAATGCTATCGACATCCTAATGTCTGTATGATTCAAGAAAGAGGGAAAAAGAGGGTCTGCGGAAGTGAGACATACACACACACACACACACATACACACACACACACACACATACACACACACACACACATACACACACACACACACAC
>NW_004798432.1:119123-121488 GCF_000002075.1 Aplysia californica
GCCCCCCCCCCCCCCCAACACCCCAAATCCTTTCACAATTAGTAACATTTAATTTTATTGGCGGCTCGGAGTATGATATTCGAAACGAAACGCACGAATGATTTAAGTAAGCTGATTTCAGTTCATCTTTTTAGAAGTGCCTTTACTACTTGTGCAAGCTCTAGATCTAGATCTATTCATTTCCCCTCTTCTATGATGTCGTCCTTGCACTCTCTGCTCCGTTATGACCCGACCACGTGACTTGCCGTCGGCCCTCCTGCTTATGAATAATTCATTAAAAGGGCAACGCTCGGTTTACTTGTTAGTGGGGAGCATTGTTCCTCGCGAGTCGGTGTGAAATCTCACTAGAAGCTGAAGCAGAATCTTTTATATATATATATATATACATATCATGTACACCCTAAAGCTAACCAAAGCCGAGTGTATAAAATGTAGTATTTGTAAATGGCTCGATTGTCCGTGTGTTATGAACGAACTATAGAGCTCATTTTGAGGTGTGTGTTTGTGTTGTTTGTGTTTGAAATTTCTGTTATGTTAATATTGTTAATGGTCCGAGTTATTGCAGAGCTTTAATCGATACCCGGCTGTCCGTACAGAAAGGGTTCAGATAGGGGGTAGGGGTTAGAGTTCGGTGTAGTGACGTGCTTGTGTGTGTGTGTGTGTGTGTGTGTGTGTGTATATATGTGTGTGTGTGTGTGTGTGTGTGTGTGTGTGTGTGTGTGTGTGTGTGTATGTGTGTGTCAGGGCAACCCTTCATGGCCCAGTGACTGGCACCTCAGAACGGCATTAATGGACTATAAACCCCTTGTCTCATGTACGTCCCCGCAGTCAATAACTCGAGGTGTCAATTATTCATGCGCGTCAGGCAACCACAGAATGCAGGTCATGACGTTTAGATGGGATCTCTGAGGACGTTATAGATTTGTTACATAATTTCACAGATCGTCACTCTGGCGTGTTTCATTTGTCTCTACAATTGCAATGAATGAAATGCTACCCCCACCCCTCTTTTCCTCTTTAATTGCCCCCCCCTTTTCCGAATAAGTAAATAAATAATCAAAATGAAACAAAATAAGCTAATTAATAAAGAACAATTAGACTTACAAAATACATAAAATTAACAAAAGACTGAATCTTATCTTTCTCTAACAAGTGCCATTAACCATGAGTAAGGGAGAAAAAAAATCAACGTAACACTTACTTTGTTTTTCTTTAGTGCTTCAGTATAAGCCATAGGAAATGTGAGAATTGCCTGCCCTTGCCGGAAGCCATGAAGTCTCGAGAAGAGGAGGTAGCTGAAGTCATGGTCAAGATTCGCGGGTTTGGCTCTGACGTCACAGCTAATGGCGGAGAGGAACAGTACGAGAGTGGGGCGGACGTGTTGGAAGACTCGGTCAAAAAGGCTGAAGAGACGATCAGGTTTGTGGGATTCCTTGGCGGGTGTTTACAATGGTGTCTTGGTGACGATATCTGACAGTATTCAAAGTAAGCTGAACTCGGTGGACTACCCTAAGTACGACACAGTGTGTAACGGCAATGAGCGGCTGTAAGCAATTGTGGGTCATTGCACCTCTACCTTTGAGCCTGAGATGGCACCTTCAGGTATCCACGTAAATGTGATATTCTCGGAGATTTGGGAAAAGTAACTCTCGACGCTGCTGCCCCCGCAACATAATATTAATCATGTCATTTAACTTAAAGTGCCGAAGATTCGAGGTGTTACGAGAGAGCCCCCCCCCCAAAAAAAAGAGAAAAAGAAAAAGAAAAGGAAAAAAGGCGCTTTCCCCCAACTCTTAAAACAGCTCGTCTTTAATTATCGTTCTATGTCCCATAGACCCACACGTGACCCCACAGAGAGTTAAGAGCCCAGATGTGTGTAGTAGGTCAAATAAGTTTGGAATGGTGGCCTCTAGTAGACCTTTATCACGTATTTCGCCAGGTCGCTGGCTGAGGAGATGAGACAGAGGATTGAGAGAAGTGAGGAGGAGTTGTTAGAACGACTTCATTCTGTGAGCCTACAGTTACAGGACAAGGTGTGTCTGTTTATCAGTGTGTTTGTTTCTTTGTTTTGTCTTTTTATCAGTTTGTTTGTTTGTTTGTTTTGTCTGTTTATCTGCTTGTTTGTTTGTTTGTGTGTCTGTCAGTGACTCTGCCTGTCAGTCTGTCTGTCTGAGAGTGTATGAATGAGTGTATACATAATTAAGTGTATGTCCCTCTTTTCTCTGCCTTACTGTCTATCTATCTATCTATCTATCTATCTATCTATCTATCTATCTATCTATCTATCTATCTATCTATCTATTTAACTGTCTTTCTGTCTGTCTGTCTGTCTGTCTGTCTCCCCCTCCCTTTCCCTGTCTCTCTC
>NW_004798432.1:121588-123658 GCF_000002075.1 Aplysia californica
TTGTCTGTCTGTCTGTCTGTCTGTCTGTCTGTCTGTCTGTCTGTCTGTCTGTCTGTCTGTCGGTCTGTCTGTTGCTGCCTATATCCATCACCGTCATCACCATCACCATCATCATCATCGTCATCGTCATCATCATCATCATCAACGTCATCATCATCATCATCATCATCATCATCATCATCATCATCATCATCATCATCATCATCATCATCATCATCATCATGAGTAAGGGGAGAGTCGTGCTTGATTTACAGCGAAAAAAGATCCAATTTAATTAATGTAAAATCTTTAAAATTTAATTTATTGAATCGGCTCAACATTTCGCCCGGTATGCTTCCTCAAAAGCAACTCATCATCATCATCATCATCATCATCATCATCATCATCATCATCATCATCATCATCATCATCATCATCATCATCATTGATCTGATGACATCATCATCATCATCATCATCATTGATCTGATGACATCATCCCCTAAGGTCGGAGACTTCAGGAACACACCAGGGTCCCGGTCCGACGACCTCAAGACTCTGTCTGCCGCCGGCGACCGCATGGAGGCGCTGCTCAAGTACGGAAGTGACGTGGAGGTCTTGGATGTGTTCCACGTCATCAAAGACGCCGTGTCGCGGTTGGAGGGGACTAGCACATCGGCTTCATCTAGTTCTACTAACTTGACGGACGATGAAGTGAGTTTCTAGTAATGCTGTTTTTGAGTTTGAGTAAAGAGAAGCGCATTGACACGATAACGGTCCTCTACTGATATAGATCAGGGCTTTTTTCCCGTACTATCTGTCTCTTCCTCTACGTTTTCATAACAGTAAAATTCGAACTGAACGAAGTAGCCCACCTCTTAAGGGAAGACCCGGTTCGGTGATCCCAGAGAATATCGATAGAATTAGTCAAAATTTTTAGTTATTTGTAGAAAAACATCCTTTGAGATCTGTTCTATCGCGTCACAATGACGAAACTGTAGGAAAACCCCCCCACCCTAAATGACAGAAAAAGCCGTTTGAAAAGTGATTTACAAATAAACTTCTTGCACAATTACATGAAAGTGAATAAACACCATTCGTATAGAACATTTTTACGGGAGTGTACGTCTCCCCTTAAATGATATGAAACGTGTCAAAAGGGGACTTAGTTGAACATTTAAAATGAAGAAATAAAAAAAAAATACTTGCTTTCCTTCCTGCCGCCTGTCATTTATCTATCACAACCGTTTCTGGTGTAGCGGTTAGAGGTGTCAGCATCACACCCAAAAGACCTGAGTTCAATTCCCGTGTGGAGAGAGCTTTTATCAAGTGCCCCGACTTTTCTGATGAGATGGTGTATCCTTCTCAGTAATCTCAGTTCGAGATGACCTTGACAGTCAGGTTCAAAACTGGCCTCTTGAATCACCTAGTTTATGTCGATGGGGCGTAAAACACCTACATTAACTTTTCGTGTGCCGCGAGATGTCAGCACGTAATCAAACGGCTTAGAGAAAAGCATCGATGTAGATGTACCGGTGTTTAGTACAACTACAGAAAAAGGTAAAAATAAAACCAAACAAAAAACAAAACAAACAAAATTAAAAAAACAACATTAGATGACCCCCACCCCCTCCCCCACCCACTATATCTCTTTTCTTACAGGTCAGGTTAAAGGTGAACTTTGACCCTGACGAATCAGCGCGCCAGTTTTGCCGAACGTTCGAGAAGCTGGGAGAGATCCGCGTGGAGGACTGTAACACTGACGACGGGCTGAGCGCCTGGGGGGTGGCCGTGACTGCGCGCGATGACATCATTGTGGTGGACTGTCGGCAAGTTTGTTTTTTGTTTTTGTAAAGTGTTTTACGGCGCTCGGAACTGAAAAAGGTCATATGAGGGCGTGGGGCACACCTAATATTTTCAGTTGGTAGGAAATTTTGAATTTTGCCCGGGTGGCGGCAGAAGCCTACTCTTATCGATTTTAGACCACCAAGGAATCTTTAACGTGCGCAACTTGCACACGGGCCCTCCGAGAAGGCTAGGTGTAGATCTTTCCTACCAGAAGATCAGGGGTGTGGCAGAAAGACAGCAGTAA
>NW_004798432.1:126169-129631 GCF_000002075.1 Aplysia californica
TGTGTGTGTGTGTGTGTGTGTATGGGGATAGGGTTTTGGGTGGGGGGTGGGGGATTGGTCTTGATGAATATTGGTCTTTTCGGCAGCAATCGAAAATATTTTTCAAACCAAAAAGGAGTAGAGTTGGATTGTCTTCTTTTTTATTATGAGGTTAACCTCTTCACTGCTGAGTAGATGTATGTTCTGGCTTGTATTCTCCACTTATATTGTTTCATCTGGTTGACAAAAAGAAGTCTTCGTTGGTATAGTTACAGCTTGGGATTTTGCTTATTCTGAAACAATTCTCTGTGTTTAAATATTCCTTGAATTAACATTTTATCTTGTCAGAACAGATGTTGGTAGACATTTTTCAGCAATGAAAGGGTTAAAATACAAAAGTATTGTTTTATATCTACTGTTTTACATTTCTCTCTGTGACATCCCGATATCCACACATAGTAACATGTAATCGAGAAATATGTGATTTGAGGGAGTGGTGAGGTTGGAGCGCGTGAAACGAAGGTGAGAGTGAAGACAATTTAATTCTTAAAAGACAAGCTGAAGGAGGAAATGATAGTTAGAACTAGGAATAGTAGCTGTAGAAGTTCTACGTCAACATTGACGAAATCTCGACAATTTAGGAGGCGGGCTTCTTTGACATTGCCTGCCAGGGACAACAGGATCAGCCCGTGTTACGAAGTTTTTTGTTTTTGTAAAGTGTTTTACGGCGCTCGCAACTGCATAAGGTCATATGAGCGCGCTGGACACACCTAATATTTTCAGTTGGTAGGAAATTTTGAATTTTGCCCGGGTGGCGGCCAAAGCCTACTCTAATCGATTTTAGACTACCAAGGGATCTTTAACTTGCGCAACTTGCACACGGGCCCTCCGAGATTTTTCGCCCTTGTCCGAGAAGGCTAGGTGTAGATCTTTCCTACCATAAGATCAGGGGCGTGGCAGAAAGACAGCAGTAAGGAGGAGCTAAGGAGTAGCAGTAGAAAGGCTGCAGAAAGAGTCAGGAGCCCAGAGGAGGGGGCAAAGAAGGTGATGGGGTGGGGGCAGAAAGTGGAAATGAAAGCAGACAACAGAACATTGCTAGAATGCAGGAAAGGAGGTGAAAGGAGACAATTTTAGAGAAGAAAATATTTTGGTTGCTACCCGGATTCGAACCCGGGACCTTTGAATGAGAGGCCAACACCTTAACCTCTAGGCCACGAGAGCCCCCGTGCTACGAAGGGGACAATATTCCAGCAGACAGATGGTGATCATGTCATTACTGCCTGTCTCACTGTGCATCAGTTATTGGTCACGAACAAAGACACTCCACATTTCCATATCCTGACTAACTTCTTCATAATATGTGAGGCAGCATGGTGGAATCAGGCTCTTGTCAAAATATTCAAAGTGAAGAAACTTGCATTTTTCCGCAGGTTTCTGAATTTTTATAAAATTTATGTTTTTTGGCTCAACACTTTTCATGCCCATTAAATAACTCATTTCTTTGTAATTTTTTCTGAAAAACGTTGATTAAAGGCGCAAAAAATGTAAATTTTCAGTTACCACGGACTCTTTAAACTAAAGAAACAACTCATCTTTGGCATCCATTTTCACACTAATTTTACCTCTGAAAACAAGTGACCCCCAACTCCTTCTTTCGCAAATATCTCGACTTGTATTGAAAATAAATGGATATTTTTTCCTCCAAATAAAGACAAGTAAACAAGCTTTAACATGATACCAATTACTCTACATGCCCAAAAATTGACGAGAGCCTGATTCCACCACGCTGCCTCACATTTTATTATCCTATGTCTTCCCACTTTTCTATCAGACAGAGCTGAGATGCCGGATTAAAAATCCTCCCCACACAGAAATAGAACTCTTGTATTCTGTGTGCCACGACAAAGTGCCTAACTACTACACCACAGACACCGGTGTGGGCATGAGGAAGAGGAAGAGGAAGGGGGAGGGGGGGGGGAGGTGAGGAGAAGGAGAAACCCCAGTGACAAAGGACTTTGCCGAGGAAGAGGAAATACAGCGACTCCAACGTGTGGAGTGGGCAACAGAAGTGAAGCTAGATGAGGAGGAAAAGGGCAGGAGCAGGAGGAGGAGGAGAAAGAGGAAGGAGAAAGGAGGAGCAAAAGAAAGAGGAGAAGAAGGAGATGGAGGAGGAGGAGGAGGTGGAGGAGGAGGAAGAGGGCCAAGAGGAGGAGGAGGAGGAGGAAAACACTTTCAAGAACTTTCATGTCATCCATTTTGTTTCAGTGATGTCACCAAAAGCGTTGTGACATGTCTCCGCAAAGATGGCAGTGTGGTCTTCTCGTACAGTCCCACGGGGTCCCACGAGATCAAGAAGGCTCAAGGTGTCTGCTGTGATAGGCTGGGGAACCTGTTTGTGGCAGACTACGCCAACTGCAGGGTACACCTCATCACTTCTGACGGGACCTTCCAAAGGTATGCAGTCTCTCTTTCTCTCTTTCTCTCTGTTTCTCTGTCTCTCTTTCTGTTTAACCCTCTTTGTCGCTCTCTTTTTCTCCATTTTTATCTTTATCTCTTTATCTCCCCCCCCCTCTCTATCTCTCTCTCTCTCTCTCTCTCTCTCTCTCTCTCTCTCTCTCTATCTCTCGCACTCTCCCCCCTTACTCCCCGTGCACTCTCTTCTTTCTCTCATTCTGGCCATTTTTTTTGTTTGTCTCTTTATATCACTCACTCACGCACTCTCTCTCTCTCTCTCTCTCTCTCTCTCTCTCTCTCTCTCTCTCTCTCTCTCTCTCTCTTCAGTATATATTATATTTTTCATACACTTTTTTATATCTCACCTCTGTTAAATCCTCTTTGTTTGCATCCCTACTTTTTTCTTTCTCTCCCACATTATCGCATCTTCATTCCCCTTTCTCACCTTGTTTTTCCCTGTTTTTCCCGTTTTCCCCCAGTTTTTTCCCCTGTTTTTCCCCCCAGTTTTTTCCCCTGTTTTTCCCCCTGTTTTTTATCCTTTCTTTTCTTTTTACAAAAAAAATGTAACCCTTTTCATTTTAGTCTCCAACCAGACTAACTTCCGCATTACCATGGTCTCCCAAAACCTATGACGTCATTTTCGTCTACTTCTGTGTGTGTGTTATCTCCACCCCATTGAAACGCGTACTTCGTACAACTTCCGGTTCTGTGATAAGAGAGAAAGAGTCCGTATCCATCAACTTCTCTGAGCGTGGGTGGTTGGCGGGTGCTCTGGTATGGTTTGCTTCTTCTTTCCTATCAAACATCTATGGTCCTTATCTCTCTCATTCGTCTTTTTTATGTTTGTTACTCTCTTGTAACACCGCTAATCTTTTTGCGCTCATATGACCTTAAGCAGTTGCGAGCGCCGTAAAACCTCTCCTACTACTAAAAGATTACTGGTGTTACTAGAGGCGTAGCGTAAAAAAAAGAAGAAACAAGGGCGAGATATATCATCAGTGTCTGACAAGGGGAGGGGGGGGGGGGGGG
>NW_004798432.1:129944-133662 GCF_000002075.1 Aplysia californica
TATACTACTCCCCCCCCCCTCGCTCTCACTTTAATACTCTTTTGGTGTCACTTTTACCATTCACCTTTCAGTTACAGTTTCTTCTTATTCCTCTTTATGAACCTCCTCCCCGCTCCTCTTCACCTTGCACCAAAAAATCAGTAGGCCTAAATCGTTTTCTGTTTTAAAAAGTGTGGTCCTTTTCAAACAATCGAAATGCTCTACTGCACAAGGGGCATCCCCATAAGCGCCCCGTCCCCTCAAGAAGCACATCTCGAAGTGTGTAGATGATGACGGTTCCAAGCAATGGTTGATTCTATAGCCTTCTGTAGCTACAATAGTGACGTAAAATACGTACAATTACAATAATATACTTTTTTCCCTTTCAGGTTGGTGCTGGGCCGTGAGAGCGGCGTGAGGCGTCCAGTGGCCCTAGCCATGAGTCACAAGAACAAACTGGTGCTGGTCCAGTCGGACGGGATGGTCAAGATCTTCAGCTACGACAGCATGAAGGTCAAGCTCAAGGTCCCCTGCTGGTGCCCCCGCTGCTTGAGTAGTAGTGAAAGTCATGACAGCAGTGCGGATGGCTTGTCTGATGGAAGAGGAGGAGGAGGAGGGGGTAGAGGAGGGGTCAAGGCTGGCTCCAGCCAAAGTCAAGGTCAGGGTGTGGAAAGTCCAGGTGGTCGACGGGAGCGAGGAGTTAGCGTCAATAGCGTGGGTGGGAGTGTGGGGAGTGTAGGGAGCGATGACGTATACCACAATAACAACAACAACAACAACAACAACTACAACAATAATAGCAACAACAGCGACTACCGTCGTTATGGTAACGGCAGTCGCAGCGGTAGTGAGAGTTTCGGGGCGTCCTCACCTTCCTCCCCCACCTCCCCATTGGCGCGGAGATCCCAGTACTGAATGTGTCTTCCTCCGTCGTCGAGTCTGCTGACCCAACTGCTTTTCTTTTTATTTATGCAAGGAGTTAATTTGTGTTGGTGCCAATCAAACTCAAAACCGTGTGGGTGATTGGTGGGTGCTCTGGTGTGGTTTGCTCCTTCGTTTCTATCAAACATTCTGTCGTCGGGTGAAACACTCCCACATAACTCATTGAAAATCTTGTTGGAGGTTGAAACCAGGGCCATGACCACAATCACTCAAAGTGGTACCAAACAAGCTACCAGTACGCCCACTGTTCGTTCCTCATTTGAACTTTTATGAGGAAAAATGATTCTCAGCTTAATCTATAAACAGACAATGTGCTAGGTGGTCCTTTTACAACTAGGAAATTTCAAGAATTTTAAAAAATCGTATTGTCGCAAAGTCCAAGATTTCTACGCAATAATAGGCCAAAGGACATTATTTTCAGTGTCTTTTACTCCCTAATTTCGTTTCTTGTCTTTAGAAAAGGTAGGGTTGATTCCGTTTATTTGTTAAACAAGTTACCATTCATTCATTTGATTTTTGTTTACTGTTTTGGAAAAAAGTCGAAGCAAAAATCGTAAATTATGTTTTGCAGCATCATATTTATTTGGGCAAACATTTGTTCATCATGAAATTACAGCAATAGCAGCTTTTTTGTTTTTTTCAATATTGAATGTGAAGTTCAATTCCTGTGGCTTTTTGTTTTTTACATGACAAGGCCCCGACAAGGCTGTGTGAGGCCAGTGAATGTAGCCAAGAAGCCATAGAGTAGTGTCGCCAGGCGCACTTGGTTGTCTTCTCTAATCTGACAGAGCAGCTGAGGAACAATTGATTATTGACCGTTTCAATAATGTTGGTCTGTCACACACTTCATGTGTACCGGCGTCTATAGAACGCTGTTAGGGGCTTTGCTGCCGCTCTCCGGAGACCCGGGTGGGGAGATCTTTTTTATATCGACTATCTAAGGCCTTTTGCTGGGATGTTGTCACCCTCTCGGCCGGATAGGCCCTGATAGATTTGGTGGGAGGCCTGCCTCCTATAATATGGTCTTAACTGAGTCGATGGGATGGGGATATAAAAACACCGACATGAAAAAAAGATCTTAACACTTGATGTTACAACAAAAAAAAACCACACCCTTTTTTATTGGGGACTTACTTCCCGCTTTGGGAAATCTATTTTTATCCAAAATCACTTTTTTATATCCCACTCAGCCGAAGTACTATCTGAGAGGCGTGATGAAATGGACCGTATCACAAACAAATTATGATCTAAATTGAGTCAATACGGATGCAAGACATTAACAACAGGGAATCCTACATTTGAACTAGCTCAATGCTATTGACTGTAGTTGTTGGTTTTGTTTTTCTTGTGTCTTCATCTTGTGCTTTTTATACTCGCGATGATTTTCTATCAGCAAAGTATTATATCGGACAGCTGTATAATAATGTAACAAGCCCCAAATTTTGATATTTTAAAATTGCAGTTTCTTCATCCGTGAAATCAGTTGCATCATTATGCTCAAAAGCATATTTTGTTGAAATTCAAACTCTAAGTTTTGAAAAAATGAAAAAACAAGAACATTTACTTGTAATAGTTAAAAGAATAAAACATATTTTTCTCTTTCCTGAAATATGTTGTTTTTGGGACGTCTTTCAGTTTAACAGCTTGACAACAGTTACTGTCGTGTAGTCAGTTCTGTGTTGCTTGTATTTTGTACATCTTGCCTTATTGAAATATTATACGAATTTGCCAAAAGAAATTGATTTAATACACTTAATTTGTTTTGCGAGAGTTGTATGTATCGTTGGTAGGCCTATTCCACATAAGCGTGTTTATTAATACATGAGACAGTTTTTCAAATTGTAATTAATGCTTATTGCTACTGCCAGTATCGTGTTGTTTGTCAGCATAGCTTTATGTTTTGTAATGTTTAAGGAACAAAATTGTTCAGTGACTATTACTGGTAATTTATTTTTGTTTCAGTTGTATCTTGATTTATGGAAGTACACAATGTTTACGACGTTATTATAGACTATACTGTAGTGCGATACCAAGTGGCATTAAAGCAATCGTACCTACACGAGTTTGTCACGTGCTCCAAGTGTCGTAGTCATTTGCCTGTTTTCTTTGTCAATGTAACCACAAGAATATGTTACTACAGCTGCTGTTATCTGTTTGTTTCAACTTTTCTTCTGTACATGTAACTCTTTTCGTCTGTTATTCCTATTGTTGCCACCACTGTCTTAGATGCTGCCAGCGCCGGATTAAGACCCAGCTGGCCCTAAGGCACACTTCACTGAGTGGCCTGAAAAAGTTAGATATGGTGTAAAATCCTCCCCTCCCCACCCCTTTTACACACACACACACGCACACACGCGCGCGCGCTCGCTTGCTTGCAAATTCAAAACTACACACACATATCACCAATGCGCGGTCTGTCTGTGCGTGTGTCTGTCTGTCAGCCAGTCCAACGTATGACAGTATGGAATATGGACAACATACCAGTAAGATAATGTAACTAAGGTCTCACAACAATAACATTATGCATTATTATTTCTTACCTAGATTGCCACTTGGCGTGCTTTTGCAACAGCGAATTCATCAACGACTTTGTTAATGTCAACGTTGTGCAGTAAATTGCTTTCAATTGAGAGACGTGCTAGCATCCATAGCCTCTGCTGAGACATGGTTGAATGCTTAACGTCTTTAATGCGTTTCAATTGCGAAAATGAATGTTTGCCAGTGCAGTTAGTTGACATTAGAGACAGGTACATCCGCACTGCCTAAATTCCATTGGAAAGTTAGGAGAGAGGTCATG
>NW_004798432.1:137667-143864 GCF_000002075.1 Aplysia californica
GTGTGTGTGTGTGTGTTTGTTTCTTTCTGTCTCTGTCTCTCGGTAGCACAACTACCACCATCGGGTTCTCTCGTGGTCTGGAGGTCCGATGTTCGCCTCTCATTCAATAGGTCCTGGTTTCTAATCCTGGCAGCAACGGGAAATGTTCATATCTAAATTTGTCTCCTTTCACTTCCTTTCCACATCTAACCATGTTCCGTCGTCTGCCTTCGTCTCCACTTCCTCCCCCCCACCCCAACCCCTTTTGCCCCTCCTCTGGGCACCTAGCTGTTTCTGCAGCCGTTCTACTGCTACTCATTGGCCTCTTCTTACTGCTGTCTTTCAGCCATACCCCTGATCTTAGGGTAGGGAAGATCTAACAGCTTATGACATTTAGCAGTTGCGAGTGCAGTTAACACTTGCCAAAAAAAGGCAAAAATATATAAAATCAGAAAAAAGCATCAAACAAAAGGCAAACGACAGCAAAACAAACAAACAAACAAACAAGCTAACAAACCCAAAACGAACAAAAACAAAAACAAAAAGAGAAAAAAAAAAACACCCTTCAACAAAGTTGAGCTGGAGGTATGGGCGTTCTTGTTTTAGTAGTTGTGGTGGTCGAGTCTTTTCCTCGGTTATTTCCCTTCATCTCCAGCCCTTGCTTCACGAGTCAGATTAACCAATAGTTAGGCCTCCTCATTTTTTTCACAATACCGTATCGCCTCTCAACTGAAATGTGGGATGACTTACGGGACCAAGCATAGTTGATTTTAAAGGTAGAACACCCAGTCACAATACCAGAGGACTCCTCCTTCATGAAGTAGATTCAATGAAGTATTTCATCAACAGCAACCCTTAATAGATGCTTGGGTAGGGGAGACAATGACCTAAAAATGTGTAACTATACAACGATGAACAGAACAGAAAAGCCGCTTTAAATAATGAAAAAACAAAACAAGCAGTGAGTTATTTTCAAAATAGGGGAAATTTTGCTATTCTTTGAATGTCTTAGGAAACATTTTTTTAAATATTTATTTAGAAACAACAGATATGTGAATTTAGTTTAAGCACAACCATAGTACAATTTAAATGTCTGCACATTGAATTATCATCGTCATCCAAAATTTTTCCGTCTGGCGTGGGCGATCATGGACCTCCACTTCACTCTGACTTGCGTTGCAGTAATGGTGTCTGTTGTTTTTGATGCTCCCAGCCATGTTGTCATCTTGTCCAGTATCTTTTCCCTCTCTCTGCCCCTTTCCATCAAACTTGCCTGTTGTTACAATATTCTCCTATACTGCTTTCCGATCACGCCATCCCAGGTTTCACATTTCAGTCTTTCCACACTTTCGATGGCGAATAATTCATGTTTACTAGTGTGTTAAAGAAGGATGGGAGTAATCTCACGGCAGGGGTAAACTCAAGGCACGACACCGGCAAATGAGAGCGACCAGAATGTGGGCGGAGCTTCTGTGTTGAAGCCAGCCGGTGTTGCCGGAAACTGCGCGCTGCTGATAAGTATGTCGACATAGAAGGTGACTGTCGTGCATGTGTGTTTACTGTTTGTGTGTTGTCAAATCATTGACTCGGCTTCGGGATAGAGAAGGGGGAATGTGATGCTTGCCAGACGCACTCCGCCTACGTTGTAACGCGTATGCCAACCCCCGAATGAAATTATAAAGGGTAAAGCTCACGCAGCACCAAAACTTTAAGGGGGTAATCTGCAGGTTTAATGCGTAATATACGCAAATTTGTGCGTAATGGGGAGCCCTGCGGCACCCTCGATTTCATAATTATGATTATACATTTGTAATACCAGTGAAGCTGCAGGTATGAACTCTAGTTGTGGGTATATGGGATGGTGAGCACTGCTGTGTGTCGAAAGGTATAAAGGGGTGTGTCAGATCAATATATCCATTGATTTTTTCCCCCTGAGACCTGTCCCCAACACCGGCGTCTACGCTCTCTCTCTCTCTCTCTCTCTCTCTCTCTCTCTCTCTCTCTCTCTCTCTCTCTCTCTCTCTCTCTCTCTCTCTCTCTCTCTCCCTCTGTCTCTCTCCCTCTCTTTTTTTTCTTAGTAGGCCTAAAGTTTTTACGGTGTCTATTAAGGCCCTCTCAGTTTGGATTACCGACCTCTGTGTAGTGTAATGGTTGCGCCATTGCCATTGCCTGCAGAAGACGTGCGTTCGTTGTTTGTTTTAGTAAAGATTTACAGCCCTTGCAACTGCATAAGGTCATATGAGCACCAAGGGGTGGATGTCAACAGAGAAGTCCAAACGGGGAGTCAGGCTTACTCTGCTCAGAACAGCACAACTTCGATTAACAAGGCACTCAGGAAATGGCAGTTTACAAGAGAGTGACAAACATACAAAAGAAGTAGAGGTAAATGACAATAGTAAGGATGAGGAAAGAAAAAGTCGCAGTTCCCCCTTTGTTGTTCTGTCACAGTATGAGCATGCCATTGATAAATCAGCCTCTTTACAATTCTACTGTGCATAAGAACATGTTAATATTCCCCCTCACTCCCCCTTTGGGAATGGCCTAAAGACAACCTCAGTTAAAAGCACTGCCGTGGTTCGGGGGGTGGGGGGGGGGGGGGGGGCCGTAAGTTCGATTCTACAGTGAGGTGGTTTGCTTTGTCGAGTATCCCCGAATTTGTCTGTTGGGATACTGTATCCCACTCAGCCGGGTTCCCCCCCCCCCCCCCCACTGACAGGCAAGCCCCGAAGCAGCACTCCTCCTAAATCAGTTGAATTGTGGCGACGTCGGTTTCAAACAGTTACCAATCAATTGCGGGAACCAAGCGGTTTTTGGCTCGTCATCCTGAATCGTCGTCCTAACCTAAGGCCTAGTTAAATCTTTCGCTTGGTAGCCAAGTTCTCATTTAACCTAAATATTAATACCGCGTAGGAGGCAAGATAGGCCTACTTTACTTTTTTTTTCTTCCGCTTGTACCGGCGGGTGTCGCAGGGAGACACAATCACAGGTGTCTGTCTGAAGCAAGGCGATCGAGTGGCTATTGAAGGAGGGACGTCCGTTGAGTCAAGATATTTAATTTTTAGAAAGCTAATCGTATGGCCTAAATCCACGCAACCAATGCCTACTAACTTTCTGTGCAGTAAGTCTTTAGCCTATGTGTGTTGCTCGCAAGGCTTATACATGTACATGTACTGATATAGTTCTCTCCTCTTTCTCCTTCGCGATATTCTAACTCAAGGAGGAATAGATAATATTATACGAAAAATAGTTCTTGCGCAACACAATGTATTGTTCACTCACTGACTCACTGACCAAATATCAGTTTTCGAATCGGAGGCGGTGGTCTGACAAAGACACACACAACACACACTCACACACACACACACACACACACACACACACACACACACACACACACACCCACACACACACACACACAATATGTCGCAATGCTTAATTTAATTAGAATGGGCTAAAAAATTCGTGGCCCAACTTGTCATTCAAACATTTCCTCCACAAGACAATCGAACATAGACTCTCCAGGTTTTTGCACAATGGCTTGTATCAGTAATTTATCGGAACATAATATCAATATTTTGTTGTTAACACCTGTGAGCGGTAATCTAGAAAACTCCTTAATAAATAGGCTACTGATAAAAAATCACAGTGTTTGCACTCTGTGTGCTGTTACGAAATTATAGAAAAAAGAGGCCTATTTCTTTTAAAGCGAATTACGTACATACATACATACATACGAGATGTACGGTTTGTTTAGATTTGTAACTGAGCAGTCCAGATGAGGTCATATTGAGATCATCTTGAGATCGCGTTCAGTTGGTCTTCATGAGGCCATCTCAAGACGGGCGCACCATTTTAACTGCTTAGTGAGTGGCGGGCCTTAGGGACCGGTAGCGACTAAGTGACCTTAATGCCTGATCATGACTTTGCGCTATCAGAAGAAAAAAAAAGTTTGTTTTAGTTTAAGTATCTCAAAAACCCATTGGGGGATAGACTTTGGCAGGTCGCAACTTGGCCTTTCGGTTCGTAGGTTCAAGAATCATAAATCCTTCTTACGGCTGCGTCTTACAGAAAATAAAATATGCGTTTTATCAGATCATTCTGGGATTAATGCGTTGAAAATCAAACGCATTCCTACAAGGGTGATCTGATAAAACGCATTTTTCTTATTTTTTTGTATCTCTTTCCCTCAAATTCGATGAAATTTGGTATAGTCCGCACCTCCTTCCCTTTTTCTTTCTTTAGTTAGGTTATTGCTTAATATATGACCAACACAATGTCATAAAAACACGAATCTGTGCATCCAGAGGAAAGGATAGTAGTTATAATAATATGCTCAGGCCAACCATCAAAGACTAGATTAATCTGGGAAAGAGTACAGCCGGCTCTTGTATGCAGCAGTAGCCGTAGTAGGAGGAGGAGTAGCAGGAGGAGGAGGAGTAGGGGGATTAGTAGTAGTAGTAGTAGTAGTAGTAGTAGTAGTAGTAGTAGTAGTAGGAGGAGGAGGAGGAGGAGGAGGAGAAGGGGGAGTAGTAGTAGGAGGGGGAGTAGTAGTAGGAGGAAGAGGAGTAGTAGTAGTAATAGGAGGAGGCGTAGTAGTAGTAGTAGAAGTAGTAGTAGTAGTAGTAGTAGCTGTCCTGAGCAACAACGCCATTGCACTCCGGACTGGTCCATAAGTGCTCAGTTTCTCCCAGCATCAAAGCCTGCAATTATTATGAGTCGTTATCACAGGATACTCAAACAATTGTACATTTTGTACTCGTAACCATACGACGTGGGGAACTCTGTGCCACCACTTTCCAAAGAGGAAATTTACTCGTTAATCCGATCCGTACGCTTTGCATAGCAGTCTGTCAAAATGATTTTTTGAGAAATACTGAAAGTTTCAAAGAGACCTTCGTACTAGAAGTATTCTAAAAAGATAAGAATACAACCCCGGGGGTACAAAATGACCCCAGGGTTACACGGATAGGTTTGAAAAAGCTTGACATAATATTGAATTATATTGCGAAACTCAACATTTTTGTTTTTGACGTCCAATTTCTCAAACCTAGATACTGAGCAGATAATATTTTGTAATTCTGGGGTTCATCATCGTTATCATCCGGTGCCTTGCCGACTGGCGTGGGCGACCATGGACCTCCACTTCACTCTGTCCTGCGTTGCAGCAATGGCGTCTGTTGTTGCTGCTGCTCCTAGCCATGTTGTCGTCTTGTTGTCCAGTACCATTTCCCTCTGTCTGCTTCTGCCCCTCTTTCCATCAGACTTGCCTGTTGGTACAATATTCTCCAATGCTTCTTTCCGTATTGTGTGTCCGAAGAAATTTGCCTGTCGCTTTCTTATATTCGTCATAAGCTGTCTTCTACAAATTCTCGGGTTGCGACGTGTCAAGAGTGCGTCATCATTAGGCGTCTCTGACCTACTTATCTGTCCCCGTGGTTGTATGCACCTCGCATAATATTAATTTAGCAAAATGATCTTTTTTGGGGGGCATAATTTCTGATTATTTTCCTTTATCATTCCTAGTGTAAAAAAAAAAGAATAGCATAATTTCACATTTTTGGGCCCAGTTTGCATAATTTCAGAATTTTTCTTGCATAAAACGACTGGGACAGACTTATTAATTTTCAGGGTTTTTTGCGCACCCCCCGTTCCTTATTCCAGCCCCCCACCTCCACTCCCCCAACCCCCACCCGTTTATATTTTCCAGCTTGCCACGACCGACGATCATGTGAAACATTATATTTATAGAATCTAGATATCTGTATATAATGGGTTTTTTTGTTTGTAAATGGCAAATTACCGTCAGTATTAGTACCGGTACCAGGTTGGCTACCTCAATTTTCTGTACATTTTAAAAACTTTTGTACATTGGTTCGATTGAAACTGGTTTGTTCCTAAATTGGAAAAGTTGTCACAGTAACTTACTAAAATCAAAAAATTTCTTGACCTCTTGTTCTTTTCTTCACTAAAGGAGAAATAAGACAGATTTGTTCCTACTAGTACAGAGGTGGGAAGACCAAAGATGACATGGAGGCGAGCGGTACAAGCGGAAATTGAAAAAGCGGGGACATAATGGAAACAACTGGAGAAGGATGCACAGGACAGGCTTCGCTGGAGTAATGTTGTTGATGGCCTGTGCTCCACTGGGAGTTAAAAAAGGCAAGAAAGAGAGAGAGAGAGAGAGAGAGAGAGAGAGAGAGAGAGAGAGAGAGAGTAGA
>NW_004798432.1:143985-151749 GCF_000002075.1 Aplysia californica
TTTATTCCTAATTCCTACTCCCCCCCCCGCCCCAATCCCCCGTTTATTCGATACCTAAGAGTAACAGTTTTTGGTGGTTGGAGGGTGCTCTGATGTGGTTTGCTCCTTCTTTCCTATCAAACATATTTCTATCGTCCTTATCTTTCTCCTCCTTCTTTCCTACCAAACATCTATCGTCTTTATTTCTCTCCTCCTTCTTTTGTGTGCTTGTTACTCGCTTGAAACACCTCTAATCTTCGAATCGGCACGTATATGACCTTGTTGTGTTGCAAGTGCCGTAAAACTCTTACTAAAAATAAAACTAAGACGCAACAGCTAGGCCCGTGGGTCGACGTTGTCCCCAAGACGGTTTTTATCTTGTTTGGTTGTTTGTTCGTTAAGTTTTGTTTTCGTTTATTGGTTTTTATTGTTTAGTCGAGTGCACCCCCGGGGCGCTGCCACAGACTGGAGTGTCTTTAGGCTATTCTCTAAGGGGGGACATTTGTCGTCCTAATGCACAGTAGAATTGTAAATGGGCTAATCCAACAATGTCATACTCATAACAGTGCCTGAACTACAACAGGGAACTGCTGCTTTTTCTTTTGTAATCCTTACTATTGTCATTTTCCTCTACTTCTTTTGTATGTTTGTCACACTCTTGTGACTAAGCCCGTGATAAAGCCCGGCCCGAGATCGATCGGCCCGATCATAGTCATGTGATCACGGGCCCGGGCCGTTTCAGAGAGCTCGAAACGGGCCGATCAGTCACTCACTTTCGCTCGATTCAATTAGCTTTTTATAACTAAACGGGCCGGTGTAACGGGCTTTTCGTTTCATTTTAAAAATGTGAAGGGTGCGAGATTCTACTTTGATTCTTTCGAAAGTTTGCACAATGGCATACTACTGGATGAAACAACCTGCTGTGGTTTAGTTTTTTTTATACAATCTTAATTAATCTATAGCACTCTCAACACATGCGCTTTACTTATTTACAGAAATATGTAACCTTGCTTTGTGCAGTAATGTAGGAGAGGAACCTATCTGTATAAACACCGGATGCACTGGCTAGCCAATTAGATTGGCCAAATCTAGGCCTAGCGTTGAAAGTTGAAAGTAACAGAAACGCGCACACCAAGGCCCGAGGCAGCCTATGGCCTATGGCCCGTTATTTCGAGCCTCGTGCAGTGCGTGCACACATTGCCCAGCGCCTTGGTTCGAGTCGCGTAAGCCTATTCGCTCGACCCGAGCCCGGCCCATGGCCCGGCCCGGGCCAAACGGGCCCAAGCGTGATCGGCCCGACAGCCCGCGGGCCGTAACGTTTTATGATCGGCACGGGCTTACTTGTGACCCGCTATTTCGGGGTGCCTTGATAGTCGAAGCAGATCCTGTGTTGTTAAAGCTAGAGAGGTGAGCAGAGTAAGTCTAGATTCCTTGTGAGGACTTTTCTGTTGACATCCACCCCTTGGCACTCATATGACCTTATGCAGTTGCGAGCGCCGTAAAACCTCTCATCATCATCCGGTGCTTTGCCGACTGGCATGGGCGATCATGGACCTCCACTTCACTCTGTCTTTCGTTGCAGCAATGGTGTCTGTTCTTGCTGCTCCTAGCCATGTTGTCATCTTGTCCAGTATCTTTTCCCTCTGTCTGTCTCTTCCTGTCTTTCCATCAAACTTGCCAGTTATTACAATATTCTTCAATGCTTCTTTCCGCATTGTGTGTCCGAAGAAATTTGCCTGTCGCTTGTAAAACCTCTACTAAACACAATTTAGTCAAATAAACACACTGTCTCGTCTGCTGAGGGTGCTGTATGTCCCACTCGCCCGATTTGACACTCACAGGCAAAGTCGAAGCAACTCTCCTGGGACATTTCAGTAACCCACTTTCAGCATTTTTCAAGGACCCCCGGGCAAGTGTTAAGTTCCTGCGTGCTGTCGGCATCGCTGACTTTATGACGCCACAGCACCAGAAGAAAGAGAGAGAGAGAGAGAGAGAGAGAGAGAGAGAGAGAGAGAGAGAGAGAGAGAGAGAGAGAGAGAGAGAGAGAGAGAGAGAAGTCGAAGCAACCCACCAGTGAGGCATCGCGGTGAAATCAGGCCCTCGTCAAAATTATGAAATCGAAGACATCGGCATTTTTCGGCCAATTTGGAATTATTATTTTTTTCAAATATTTTGTTTTTTGACTCAGCACCTTATATGTCCATTGAAATACATCCTTATACAATATGTATGTGGATGTTATGGAAAAAACATTGATTAAAGGCACGAAAAAAGTACATTTACAGTTTCCAAGGAGTATTGAGCTATGGAAGACACCCAACTTTGGTGGCCATTTTGTCGCTTATTTTACTTCTGAAACCAGACGACCCCACCTCCTTCAATGGCAAACAATATTTCGACTTCTATTCAAAATAAATCGTCATTTTTTCCCAATCAAATGCAAGGCCAATGAACAAACTTTAAGATGATACCAATAACTCCATTTGCCCTAAAATTTACGAGTGCCTGATTCCACCGCGTCGTGACACCCACTATGTTGACGTCAGCGCCACTACAAATCAGATGGCCTGTTGATAGGCCTGATGTTCGCGTCGTTGGCCAGTCGTGATGGCCGCCGAACCCAGATGCAATTCGTCATACAACTAGACAAAGCTCTGAATGTAGGCCTAGAAGAAACTATTGCACGGTACTTTGGCCCACAAACCGTCGAGATAAAGAGATTGCGACTTTTTAAAAAGAGATAACAAGTCTGTAAAACCAACACTTCCTTTGCTATTTGGTAGCAGAGTCAGCCAAGCTTTCAAGTCTCTTTCCTGGTAAGTGCAGTGCCGAATTTGTTTAACAAACAATTATGTTTTCCTTTCAGAGTTAGGTATAAAACAATAAAATTATGAAAAGTGGGTTTATCAGTAAGTGTTTCAAATGCTTGCCTACGCCCCAAACCCCTCGCCAGTTTTATTTGCGGTTTTTTAAAAACTAAGTGTGTGTTTGTGTGAGTATGTGTGTTTTGTGTGTGTGTGTGTGTGTGTGTGTGTGTGTGTGTGTGTATGTGTGTGTGCCTGTGAGTCATTTTCAAAAAATGTCACATTTTAGATTCTCATTTTTTCGAAAAATAAATTATTATGAAAAATTTCGAAATAATATTGATGAAATGAATCAACCATCTATAGACATAAATGTGAAATTTCTGAGCTTAATTCCGTCAAATTAGAGCGTCACGGCAACTTTTGGGCTAGAGTCCTAGTAAAAAGTTCTCTCCTGTTACCAACAGAAATCATAGAGCTGTGTTACTGGAATAGGTTGGAAGGTTGTTCCATGTCTTTCCTTAAACTGATGGTCAATATTAGAATCGTATAACTTGTACTGTCGAAACGTTTTCTCGAATAAAGCAAACAATGGCATCAGCCTCCCAGTTTCTGTTCTCTTCCTACTGATTCTTATTTTCTTCTGTTCACCGTTCAGGATTTCTATTTTTTTTCATTACTACCCATTTCTGCCACGTTGCGGTGAGTCTCATGTCTTCAGAGTATGCTAGGATTGGATCCTTTTACTTTGCTTCATCCTTCCTCTTGCATCATTAGATGTTGGGGGGGGGGGGGGGTACAATTTTCAAACAAGGGCAGTGTAGGTGGCTTCTGTTGTTGAAATGTTATTCTTTCGGAGGACCTCTATCCTCTATAACGCTATCCTCTATAACGCTATCCTCTATAACGCTATCCAGCCAAGTTTTGCGTGGTCTGCACCTGCCCTTGTATCCGGACATATTAGAGTTATAAGCTTGTGAAGCTGGGTGATTTGGTGTCACTCTCATTAGATGACCAAACAACTTCATCCTTTGATGTTCTTGTTCCATAACTGGTTTATTCCCTGTCAAATTTCGTTTATCAGTCTCTCGTCTTCCTGTTTTATATCGTAAGTCAGTGTTGGAAGGAATATATGCTGTGAGTAAGTCGTTGTCTTTTTACTTCCATTGGTAGGTGTTTATGGGTGAGTAGTGCTGACGCTTTTTAAGTTTCTGTATTTGCTTTTGGGTCCTGATTTCAATTTTCTTATGTCCAGTCTTCCGTCATGTGTAAGCATGCTCCCAAGCTATTAAAATTCCTCAACTGGTTTAAGTTGTGTCCCGTCGATGGTGATGTTTAGTAGTGGGACTGGGTTTCTAAGACCACACGATCCGTGCATGCATGTTTTGGCCAAACTTGAGCAGGAAGAACCTTCAGATGAACACGATGCATAAACAATGCGTCAGCTATCAACTCTGAGTTATCACAAATCTTGCACGCACAAGTGTTTTGATCTGATTATTAAATAGCTTCGGCCGCCAAAAGCTTGTTAAACAAAAGTTTGAACTGCTCTGGTACTGTCTGCACAGATGTTGTACGATGTCATTCAACAAACGTTTTTGGGTTTAAAATAATCTCTTTCAAGGTAACAAAATTTTTAAACCGTTCAAAATTCTCGAGTTGTCTGGCCAAAGGAAAACCCCCTGAATGTTCACTTTATCCCTCCGCAGAGTTGAAAGCGCTTTTTTCTTCAGTTTCCTTTTATTTTGAGAGTTCTACAAAATTAAAAATTGCTCTGGATTTTGTACTTTCTTAATATTTCTCCAGAAGACAACATTCGAATACTTTTGTTTTCTTTTATCAGTCTTTCAATTCATCCAGGAGAGTAAAAGGAAATTTCAGTATTCTTTTCACTGCCTTCTTGCTTTCAGATAAGTTTTCCATTTTCAACTTCAATTTTCTTTTTCTCTGCACTGTTTTCATTTCAAACCTACACTTCAGTCTAGAAAAAACAACAACACGTGAGGATGGGGCATCTGCTGTTTTGTAATCAGCACAGTTTGTGTCTTTCTTCGTTTTTCTCCATTCCACACATGCTGCCAAATGGTCTCTTGAAATCATACAAACGACAGGTATCCTTTCCCTTTTTTCTTTGTTTTTGATGCAGTTCTGCTTTTCATACTGCGTGTCGTGCAATGTCTTCACTGGGTTCTTGTTTCGCCTCTCTCTATCTCTCCTTTATTACTTTTTTCCAGCAGGAGTCAACTTTGTCTCTGGGGAAATTTTTTTTTAAAGTCCTGTTTGAGAAATCAACTATATATAGGGCCTGCTCTTCATACAATCAATTTAGATCTAGCATAAGTGGCACTGTGCTGAAGTCAACTAAGCTGAGCTGATTTCATGTGTGACAAATTTTCTGCTAGGAAGATTCTTATTTCTTACTTCAGTCTACATCTACGTCTCTGACACAACGCGAAATGCACTTCTAAATCTGCAACTAAATAAAAGATCTAGATCTAGATCTAGACCTACATTTTAAGAACTCTTTGGGTAAAATAGTTAAATGGTACAGGATTATTTTAGAGGTGGGACCTCCGAGTTTAACGGTTAACGTCCTGTCCGGAAGGACGGAGCCAAATGGGAAATTCGTGGGTCAAGTGTCTTTCTCAAGGACACAACGTTGTACCGAGCTGAGGCTCGAACCCCTAAACCCGCAATATCATAATTACTTAGAACTCTTCGATACCATGTATCAAAATAGAAGATTCTAGACTTTGGTGGAACAAAAGCAAGTTGCATTATTTTTGTAATCGAAGTAGGAAACATGGAAGGTTTTGTCTTTCATTTTACTCTGTCGTTCCCTCGCTATTGCTCTCAATTCCATCCTGTTACCTAAATTACAGAATCACCATACAGGAGTTTGTTGAAAAAGTACAGACACATCTTTCATATATTAATTATTGTACTTTGTTTGTGCATAAATGACCCATTTTTAACCCGAACTTTGGTCAATTTAGCTGTCCCCGTGGTTTTATGCACCCCGCATAATTTAGCAAAATTTGATCATTTTTTGCATAATTTCTGATTATTTTCCTTGATCCTTCTTTGTTAAAATTAACAAAATCGCATAATTTCACATTTTTGGGCTCATTTTGGCACAATTTCATAATTTTTCGTGGATAAAACGACGGGGACAGGTTTACCTACCCCTCCTACTTGCTATCGTGTATTCTCTCCTGTTACTCTCAATTCCGTCCTGTTACTCAAAGATAAAAATTACAATTCAGGTATTCTGTTGAAAAACACAAACATGCCTTTAGTTTTAACCTCTTTCATTTACTCCATTAAGCATGGACTACTTCACATTCTAACCCAAACTGTGGTCAGTTAAGCTATTGAGCACCTTCCTTTCTCTCCTGTTACTTTTTTATTCTCTCCTGTTACCAAAACCAGGGTAACAGGAGGGAAAGTAACAGGAGGGAATTCTGTACATCATTACCCTGATGACCACTCACTGGGTAGAGCTAATGTTATGGATTGTCTTACCATTAAATGTAACCTAGGAAGACTTCCTAACCAAAGGAGAGAGTATCGGATTTCTGTATAATAAGACGTTATAGACCCCGGTAACAGGAGGGACTTTTATGCACAAATAGTCACCATGGTGGGTTGAACTTGACTCTGTATCTTTCAATCGCGCATTGCATAAGCTCCCCTGTCTCATGTTATATAAAGGAATATGAAGGGATTCTTCACTTGCAAAATCTCAAAGAAATACATTTATATTTAGGAGCCATTCATCTGTGTGAAATGCTGGGTAACAGGAGAGAACTTTGAAATGGGTTAAGCAACATATGGAGATAAAGAGTTAATAAACAACTTGGTTGAAAGGGGGGGGGGGGGGAGTTCTTTCCGCTTTCACCTTTACTCATTCCCATGGGGAACTTTGGTTTACAGCGGCTCGTGTTTGACGTTTGAAAATCTTGATCAGAGCTAGATAGGAATTGAACATACGCACCCGAAAGAACTAGCATCTAATCATACTGAAGATACGCCATGCTTTGTCAATGTACGAAAAGTTATGTATATATATTTATATATATGTTACAGTAAGAATGCGTAACTAGTGAATACGCGTAATCACTGAATATTTTAGTGCATACACGTAATCCCCGTTTCACTCGGGGGTTTCACGTAATCACTGAAATTTCTAGTGATTACGCGAAATCCCTAAAATTAGACCTATCATTTTACGTGTTTTTACTACATATGTACTGAGCATTCAGTGAATTCACGTAATAGCCCCGCCACTGTACAGGGATTACGCGTTTTCACGGAAATATTCAGTGATTCCGCGTATTAACTAGATTGATCTACGTGTTCTTACTGTAACATAGATATGCCAGCTGGCAAACAAGGAGATAACGCTTGTGTGTCAGTTCCACTTGTTGATCGAGGGAGTGGCGATCCTAGAAATATTCTTGGTGTCATAATTGACAGACAAGAAGATAGCCGTAAAAGCTGGTTTGTATTCCAGAAATCAGTTCGATCTGTGCCCTGAGCGTCTTCTGAACACTGACGACATAAGCACCGTAAAAATAGTTTCACTGCGTTCGACGGTGATTTTTCACTCATCTCCAGTTGGACAAGGCTTCACAAGATACAACTGTACTGGTGCCAAAAAGTGTAGTTCAAGGCGATGTAAATGCCGTAAAGCTGGACTTCAGTGTAACTCACACTGTCATAGCTGCTTCAATTGTTGTAACAAGTGACGACGTCGATGGATTTTAGTCTTAAGTATTTAACTGAAAACTGAAACAACAACAACAACAACAACAACAACAACAACAACAATGGTGTCTGCCATTTTAAAAAAAATTGAATGCTTTGTTTTTAGACTGTGGAGTAGGTGTGTGTATGTGTATGTGTATGTGTATGTGTGTGTGTTGTGTGTGTGTGTTGCGTGTGTGTGTGTGTGTGTGTTTGTGTGTGTGTGTGTGTG
>NW_004798432.1:152481-152815 GCF_000002075.1 Aplysia californica
ACACACACACACACACATACACACACGGACTATTTTCATCCAGACATAGGCACAGAACAACTATGATTTAAAAAATAACGTTAAAAGCTAATGAAGGATAGGCCTGTAGGAACAGAAAATGCTTAAGATTATCTTTTGAAGCTATCATTATCAAGTGTTTTAAATATTATTCTTTCTTTTACAGGTAGCCAATGCAGTTTTTTGATACCGGAGTGACATGGTCTCGTTTTTTAGTAGAGCTTGTTACTAGTCTGGCGGCATTGTTTTGAATTCCTTGTAAACGATTCAAATATTTGTTGTTCAGACCTGCTAGGAGTGAGTTACAATAGTCTAA
>NW_004798432.1:153935-157629 GCF_000002075.1 Aplysia californica
CACACCCATGCACGACACACACACGCACACACACATACACACAACACACACACGCACATACAAATACACACAACACACAGACGCACACACACACACACACAAACACACACACACACACACACACACACACACACACGCGCGCACTCGCCATAATCTCATGCTGAGGTAGGGTGTGTAACTGTAACTGTAACTGTGTGTGACTGTAACATGGGCTTAGTCTGCATTTCGAAATAATGTATGTACCAACTTCACACTCCTACTCGAGAAGTGGGATGAAAACGGGAACGGTGATGAAAAGAAGATATATTTAGACTAAATGTTTTGGGACAAGAACGGGTGCACCGATTGTAAGATAAGAAACGAAAAAAAGGAGTTTTTCATTTTTTCTTTTTTTTTTTCTTTTTTTTTGGGGCAGATTTAATATCAAAAGATGCTCGTCATTTTGAAATAGCATAATTGGTTGCTTTTAAGGACAAGCGGGCTAACCCAGATTTCGGGGGTTTCCAGAAATCTTGACCTACACCAAAAGTGAGCATTGCCCTACCTATAGGAGAAGTTGGGTTTCATTGGTGTGTGTATATGTGTTTGGGGGTAGAGAAAACGCCCCTTGTCTTTGAAAGAAACTGAATAAGGATCCAAAAACGTTACCTTCGATTTTCTCAAAACAGTATTTTTCTGGATAGGGATAGCCCCTTGGGCTTAAAAGCGACCAATTGAAATAGCGCTCCCTTATCACCCGGGACGCGGCCTACTTTTTAAAAATCAGGCCTAGAACTAGAACTTTAACCCGTGTTGTGAACCCCGATGATGTATATATATATATTATGAAGGTACCAACAAAGACCAATGTCATTTTTATGGTTTTGTGCACATTTGTCACCATTGGTATTCCAACTTCTTTTTTTTCTTCTATTTTTTAGCATCCATCGAGTAAGGTCGAATTCAAAGTTTGAAGATCGACCAATTTAATGTTCCTGACGCATTCATTATATTATTAGCTCCTGCAAACTGTAATACTATTGTTTAAGTTTAATTCTAGTTGGAGTTTTACAGCACTTGCAATGCGATTAGATAAGTGCCGAAGATTAGAGGTGTCGCTGAAGGGTAAAACGGGGGAAAATAGAAGGAGATTAAAGGACGATAGATGTTTGATAAGAGAGATTTCAATGTTAAAAGCTTGTTGTGGACTCATAACTTGATATTTTATTTGTTTGACTGGTAGGTTTTTTTTTTATATATGTCTGTTGAATGAGAGGTCTAACGACAATAATCAACCAATAGTTGAACAGAAATACAGTTATGAGTCAACAACAAGCGTTCAAAATTGATACCCTCACGATTTTCTGTTTGTGGCTATTCCCATTTATCCCGTGGGTTCCTGACATGTTGCAACCTACTCAACGATAAACAGAAAACGGCACAACAATTGATAATGATGACCTGAGAACTGAGGACGAAGATTCACCGAGAGTGTCCCAATACATCTTTTTAAGTTTATTTTTAGTAACGTTTTACGGCACTCGCAACTGCATAAAGTCATATGAGCGCCAAGGGGTGGATGTCAACGAAGAAGTCCAAACGAGGAATCAGGCTTACTCTGCTCACCTCTCTAGCCTCAACAGCACAAGGTCTACTTCGACTATCAAGGCACCCCGGAAATAGCAGTTCACAAGAGAGTGTCATACATACACAATAGAAGTAGAGGGAAAATGACGGTAGTAAGGATGACTAAAGAAAAAGCAGCAGCTCCCCCTATGTAGGTCCAGCACTGTATGAGCATGACTTTGATAAATCAGCCCATTTACAATTCTACTGTGCATAAGAACATGTTAATATTCCCCTCCCCCCTTTGGAAATGGACTGAGGACACTTCAGTCAGTAGCACTGCCCGGGGGGGGGGGGTAATTCAAGAAGAAATTAATTAATTATTAAACCGGGCCACACTGGGAAGAGCACATGAACTCACAAACAGTAAAAAAAAGGATTGCGAAGCAGACCCGCCACCCCCCCTAAAAAAAAAAACCGAATAAAAAATAAAATAGTACATGTATAATAATAAAATTAGCTATTAAATATCTACACAAAAAAATGAATAATCCTAAATGTGTTTATATAACGTGCGATAGACGTACATTTACAAGATTCGCTCTCCTTGGATCAGTGTACACAGTGCGTAGGCCTCTATAGATCGATATGCTTGATTATCGAAAGTTAACCAAAGATCGTGTATTGCAGAATTTGGTTAACTGTGCGCTGGCGATGCTTCTCTCTGGCTGGCAGTCAACACACGCACACACACACACACACACACGCACACACACGCACACATGCACACACACATACACACACACACACACACTCACATACACACACACAAAAGCGTTCTATGGTCCCCAAGAGTTTTATGGTCTCTTGTTTTCTGTTTGGCTGTCATGAAAATAAAGCTTAATGATCTGCGTCACCCGAGAACTGCTAAAGAAGATTTAGACCACATAATAGTCGAAATTCGTTTCGGTTTAGAAATAGAGCGTTTCGGCTAATCGATAGTTTTCTTACACAGACAAGGATAAATAGAATCGGGGATTCTATCATGTATATTTTTATTACAATTTTGGTATACTGCTGTTTTCATATTAACCGTGTTCGGTTTACGTGGACTCCACTGTCCATATTATATTTATAGAACCAGGGCTGTAAGGGTTGAGGGTGAAACCCCCGATGCTCTCTGGCAAGCCAGCCTCAACCAAGTCCTTGTCGAACAGCCTGGGGACCCCTGCTCTGTGCATAGGAGTAGGGGTTGCAGACGGAGCTCTGTCCAGGAGGTACCATAGCTCTGTGAGGTGCGAAGTGAGCAACGACCCTTCGGCTCGTAGAAGGGTCTGTACACCTCCACCATTATGGTAGGTCTGGCGTCACAGCAGGCCAACCTGTACATTCAGGAACTCACTGTCGACATCTTTTTCCCTCCCTCTCGTGGGATCTCTACAGACGGGGCATGGTACTCACAGACTGCCAGATGACCCAGAAGACCGTCTTGTAGCTGTAAGGAATAGGCTGCCTGAAAACAGATGACGTCCCCACAGATATCCTGGCAAAAGCTCGCTGACCCATGACGTGACGGTCCTCTGTCTGGGTAGATTTGGCCATCCTTTGGATTATTCTGCCCCATGAACGGAAATGGTGATAGCGGATAGCCAGGAGACAGCAGGTGGCGGGGATTTGGCAAATACAAGCAACGCTTGGTGATGTAGATGACTCACTGTGGAAGGAACGCGTTACCCCTTTCTCAATGGAACCCCTTACTGGACTGCTCAGACGATCACTTGTCATTTGTTGCACTTTGTGGCTCCCATCTCTCAGAACTAGAGTGTGCCTACACCCCTCTAAAATTGTCTACTATCTAAGAAACCCCCGCGAAGGTTGATGGAAAACAGGACAGCGAACATTGCACCTTTGTTCTCTTGTGGCAAGATGTTTGGGCGCAAGCTAGTGTCAGGACAAGACCACCACCTACTTGAGATTCTACAGGGATGCATACAAGCCGTTAAAAACCCCCAAGCCCATAGAATGCCTCTACGATCCTCTACGATCCTTGAGGGAGGCATTGCGCTGCCAAGAGCGAAATGCTTGCAGCTAAAGGGATAAGAAAACAACAACAACGAAGTAGAACCTGTATTTTAAAAAAATATATATA
>NW_004798432.1:163856-165475 GCF_000002075.1 Aplysia californica
GTGTGTGTACATGTCGACGAGTGCATGAGCTTGTATCTTTTTACCATGCAGCAGCAAATTTTAATTTCTTTTATTGGAGATCAATAAAATCTTTTCTTGTCTTGTCTTGTCTTATCTTATCCCTGCTCAACAGCATTTGTACTGCAAGTGCCATAAAACTCTTACTACTGAAAAATGGCATCTGTGGTACAGTGGTTAGATGCTTCGCTGTCGCATGTAGAAGACCCTAGCTTGATTTCCGAGAAGGGAGAATTCTTTTTTTCTTTCTGCATGGATGCAGTATCCCTCTCATCATGAGTTTGCCCTTACCAGCAGGGTCGAACGCCGGCTCCTAAATGATCTAAATTGTGTCAATAGGGGTGTAAAAGACACCTACATAAAAACAAAAAATATTACAATTACTTATCGACTAAAAACCCCTTTGGATTTTGTCTTTCTCGCTCTTATTTATAGTTTTATGGCATTGATGGCAACGCGACACATTTACCAAGGGATGTGAGCGTGGTTTTTCGCCCGGTTTTCATCAACCAAGATTGGAGAACAGGAGACACCATTCGTTTTAGCCAAGGTCCCTCGGAGACCCCTGTCAATTTTGAAAGTGAGTATTGTTATTTAGTTATCATGCCTGCTCCAGGTAATATTTTATAGTACAAAGATTGTTAAGTACACAAGTTAAGTTATTATTTGTGTTCCAAGTCATATACTACGAATGTTGATAAATACATGTATATGTATTAAGTTATTATTTCTGTTCCAGGTCATATTATACAAAGATTGTTAAATACGTGTATTAATTATTACTTCTGTTCCAAGTCACACTCTACAAAGAGTGTTAAATACATGTATTAAGTTATTATTTCTGTTCCAAGTCACACTCTACAAAGAGTGTTAAACAACTGACCTAACGGAACGCCCACCTGCAGGGTGAAGAAGCTAACCTTGACACAAAGAGTCTCAAAGTGTCACGACATGGGGAAATCAGGCGCTCGTCAATTTTTGGAAATATTGGGTTATGTGGGTATCATCTTTAAGCCTGCTCATTTGCCTTCCTTTTGGCGAAAAAAAATCCATTTATGTTGAACAGAAGTCGGAATATTTGTGATTGAAGAAAAAGGGTCACCTTGTTTCAGAGGTAACATTATCGAGAAAATGGCCGTCCAAATTTGGTAACTTCCATTGCTTTAGAGTCCTTGGGAAATGAAAATTTACTTTGTTTAGTCCTTTAATCAACGTTTTTCAGTTTAACAAAAACACACACAAAAATGTATTTTTCAATGGACGTAAAAGGTGATGTGCCCCTAAAAAAAGCCGAAAATAATTTCGGAATCGGCGGAAAAATGCTGTTTTCTTTAGTTCCATTATTTTGACGAGTGCCTTATTCCACCACAATACTTACTTACTTACTACCCATTACGCCATCTGGCGTTTAGGGCAGCAACAAATGATCTCCAGCTCTGTCTGCTTTGGGTCATCTTGGTCAGCGTTCCCCACGAATGATTCCTGGACTTCATTTCAGACTCTACTGTGCGTCTCCAGGTCACTTGTATATTCCACCACAATGCCTCAATTAAATTTTAATTATCCAGGGGCTGCTGGAGGTAGAGTCTGGGGGAGGGGGG
>NW_004798432.1:165642-166699 GCF_000002075.1 Aplysia californica
AAAAAAAAAAAAAAAGCATGGTTTCGCATGGGTTACTACAATTGGTCGCTTTTAAGGACAAGCAGGTTAACCCAGATTTTTGGGGTTTCCAGCTATCTTGACTGACACCATAAAGTGGGCATTGCCCTACCTATCGGAGAAATTTGGTTTCATTGGTGTATATAGTTGTTTGGTTATAGAGAAAACTCTCCTTGTCTTTTAAAGAAACTGAACAAGGAGCAAAAACTTTACCTTCGATTTTCTCAAAACTGCATTTTTTGGGATAGCCCCCTTGTGCTTAAAAGCGACCAATTTTGTCTGATTTTTGGGTGGTACAATATTATCTGATAAATCATTGGTTGATACAATATAATAGTATTTTCTGATTAATCTTTGGTTGATACAATATTATCTGATTATGGTATCAACCAATAATTATTCAGCGAATATTGTATCAACCAAGAACCGTAATCTACTATAGCAATAAATAAGAACATAATATGGATTAAACAGCCATTTCTACCATACGAATATGGTATCAACCGATAATTAACCAGCGAACATTGCATTAACTGATAACCACAATCTACGATAGCAATAACCAGAACATAATAATATGAAATTAACAAACATTTCTACCATGCCACGAATCAGAACATAATAATTATGAACTAAACAGGTATTCGAGGGTACCAAGGCACTCAATTAATGGATGGCGTCTACCTCCTCTTCAAGGCCGTTATGCAACACTGGAATCCAAGCCTGGTCCAGAATTGGAGGGTGTTCATACAGAAAATGCCATACCCTCCCTACATCATTGATGACATCAATTTCATACTGAGGATATTCATCACGATATTCCTCCTGCTGTCTTTTCTGCTCAGCGTTATCATGTTCACCAAGGCTATCGTTTATGAGAAGCAGCAAAAACTGAAGGTAGGCATTAATGTTAATTGGGTTTGAAGCTTCAGCATGAGAGTCATCATCATCATCATCATCATCATCATCATCATCATCATCATCAACATCATCATCATCATCATCATCATCATCATCATCATCATCATCATCATCATCA
>NW_004798432.1:168396-170502 GCF_000002075.1 Aplysia californica
ATATATATATACACATATACACACACATACATACACAGACGCAAACACACAAATAGTCATCGGATGACAGTTTGCTACCTCAGAATTTCAAAGTTCTATCTGCCCAGTACTTAGTTTGAGAAATTTGACGTAAAAAATGTTGAGTTTCACAATATTATTATGTTAAGCCTTTTCAAATGCAGTTCAATGAATATCATGATAACGATCCAGATTAAGCTTACCATTTTGATTCAGTAGAGAGAGAATAATTTTATTTCTGATCTCATGGTCTTATAGTAGCTGAAAACAGCCAAACATATCAGTTAGAACTTTGTAATTGGTCGCTTTTAAGCACAAGTTGGCTATCCCGAAAAATGCTGTTTTGAGAAAATCGAAGGTAAAGTTATTTTGTCCCTTGCTCACTTTCTTTAAAAGACAAAGAGAGTTTTCTCTATTATAACCAAACAAATATACACACCAATGAAACCAATTTTCTCCTATAGGTAGGGCAATGCCCACTTATGGTGTAAGTCAAGATTCCTGGAAACCCCCAAAATCTGGGTTAGCCCACTTGTCCATAAAAGCGACCAATTCTGAAGTAGCAAGTTAGTTACCAACTGAACAGAATTCTAAACCTATGTCTAGAATTCTGTGCTACTAACTGAACAGCATGCAGCTTTTGTTGTTGTTTTTTTGGTGTGTTTTTTTTAGTAAAACTGGGGTTTTTGTTTTGTTTTGTTTTAATAAGTAAGACTTTAAAAAAAAAGTTTTTGTTAGTAAGACTGATTTTTTAGTTTTAATAACACTTTCTTTTTAGTTTCAGTAAGATTTGGGGTTGGTTTTTTTTGGTTTTTTTTAGTAAGACTGGGTTTTTAGTAAGACTGGGTTTTAGTAAGACTGGGTTTTAGTAAGACTGGGTTTTTAGTAAGACTGGGTTTTTAGTAAGACTGGGTTTTAGTAAGACTGGGTCTTAGTTATACTGGGTTTTTAGTAAGACTGGTTTTTTGTGTTTTTTTAAATCCTCTCTTCTTCCCAATCCCAGGAATCCATGAAGCTGATGGGTCTGACCTCGGTGTCGTACTGGACGGCGTGGTTCGTGACCTGCAGCATCTACATGGTGCTTGTCGTGATCCTCTACACCATCATCATCGCTGAGACGGAGACTCTGCCCCAGTCCAGCATGAGCCTGTTCTTCGTCTTCATGCTGGTCTACAGTTTCGCCATCGTTTCCTTTTGCTTCATGGTCAGCGTCTTCGTGCAGCGAGGTTTGTAGTTTGTACATTTTAATCTCGTTATTTTCTGCGTGTTTGACTGTTGGTTGCTTTTTTGTGTGGTTTTTTTGTGTTTGTTTTTAATAAGACTGTTTTGTTTTAGCTAGTAAGACTGCTGGGTTTGTTTTGTTTTTTGTATGACTGTTTTGTTGTTGTTTTTTTGTTTTAGTCAGTAAGACTTTTAAAAAAAGTTTTAGTTAGTAAGTTCCGGCTTTTACTTAGGGAATGACGGCCGGGCCATTCAAAGAATAAAAATAAAGAAATGATCATTATTTAACCCTATCCGTACGCCCTGGGGTCATTTTGTACCCCCGGGGCTGTATTCTTCACAATTTAGAATACTCCCAATGCGAAGATCTCTTTGAAACTTTCAGTATTTCTCAAAAAATCATTTTGACAGACTGCTATGCAAAGCTTACGGATCGGATTAACAGTAAATATCTTCTTTGGAAAGTGGTGGCACAGAGTTCTCCAAGTCGTATGGATACGATAGTAAAACACGACGTACGGATAGGGTTAAATGAACATTGTGAGTAAGGTGGGAATAATATTTTTTGATACCTCCCCCCCCCGGGTCGGGCCTCTTCTCGTCTTTCCTGTCTATCTTGATCTAGATTCTAGTTTTATAAGATGTAATACAGACTGAAGGCGACCTTTAAACATCGGGGTGAGAATTAGATATACACTGGAGCTCATTATGACCTTATTATGCAGTTGCGAGCGCCGTAAAACATTACAAAAAGCATATCATTACTGTCACAGCTCAAGTACCATAGTCTTTTTTTCTCGTTTCTTGTTGTCGGCATGGTAAGAAAAGTCTGCTACTTCTTTTTTTTTTTTTAAGTTCCAGGTCAGT
>NW_004798433.1:0-1884 GCF_000002075.1 Aplysia californica
GGGGCACAATAACTCGTAAGGTAATGCGTTTGCTTGTCAAGCCGAAGGTTTGGAGTACGATCCCCACCAGCTTCAAGTTATTATTTTCATATGTGTTCGACACCCCTGATCCCTGGTCTTCTGGGACAAGGACGAGACATTAAAGTAAGTCCTGTGTGGAAGTTTCGCACGTCAAATGATCCTTGGTGATTCTAAAATTGAAAAGATCAGGCCCCCCTGGCCGCCGTTCGTGAAAAATTTAAAATCAGTTCCAACCTGAAGCTACTCTAGTCGGTATGGATATTAAGAGTTCTTTCGAAAACGATACGTGGCTGCCTGACAGGCAAGGGAATATTTTAATATTTTACGTTCTATGGACATAAAACGGCCATGTACGAAAAATCGACTGCAGTCATGTGAGATGAAGATCTTGCAGTGATGTGGTCACTCCCTGAGCTCTCATAAGGATACGAGATGAAAAAAGGCTAATTATTCTTGAGGTCCCATAAGACGCCGATTGACAGCCATTGCAGGCGTTGAACCAGTTTTTAAAAAACCCGACGAATGAAAGTGCATCATGCAAGCAAGCACTCTGAATGGACTGCTACACGCTCGTATTGTTGGAACTGTCAAGCGTACTACCATTTGTATTAAAAGCGTTGTAGCTTTCCCCGTGAGACACCTTGAAAGATCCTTGAATTATTTATTCTGTAGCTCGGTGTATGCATGCGGTCACAACTACAAAAACTCTTGTAATACAATGTACGAGACGATTTTAGCGCCTCGAACTTTCTGAACTGGTGAGGCTGGTGTGAAGCTCTTTTGCTTTCCACTCCGAAATGTGTGTCACGACACGGTGGAATCAAACGCTCGTCATTTTTTTGCGGGGTTTTTTTTTGTTTTGTTTTTGTTTTCTTTGTTGTTGTTTGTTTGGGGTTGTTGTTGTTTTTTTCATTTGGAGTGTTTAGTTGTATTCTCAAAACCTGCTCATTTGCCTTACTCTTGATGAAAAAAAGTACGCATCTTTATTGACTAAAAGTCAAAATTATTATTTGCGGTTGAAGGAAGTGGGTGTCGCTCGGTAGCAGAGATAAAATTAGCGAGAAAATGGTTGCCAATGTTTTGGTGAATTTCCGAGTTTCAGTGTCTGTGGAAACTGCAAACTTACATTTTTTTGGTGTGTTTTTTATTAACATTTTTTTCAGTAAAATGCATGCAGGGGTGTATTTTACGTGGACATAAAACATGTTTAGCCCAAAACAAAAATTGCCCAACCGGCTTCTTCGATTTCATTATTTTGACGAGCGCCTGATCTTACCACGATGCCACACGTATTTTGTGGAATGCGTTGCATAAAAGCCATACTTGCCAACTGAGGCGATATTGGGCAATCTGGCAATTTTGGTGGCCGATGGGGACCACCTTGGTAGTGACAAGTAATATTCAATTCCACGCTTGGAAATACAGGGTTGTTGTTTTTTTTGACTGTACAACCTGGATTTTTATCTAAATATCTCGCACAAAATTTGAACTAGAATGTTGTAATTTGGAACAGATGTAATTCATTCAAAAGGAATTTGTGTGACATATATTCACAAAGAAGAAACTTATTTTCGAAAACAGAAATGGCTTTTATATTTAAAAAAACACCTATAAGTGCAAAATGTGCCAAATTAAAAGATCGTGGAAGGAAAGTCATGAAATTTTAATGATTGGTTAGATTTTTTTTCCTTTCCTTTTATTTTTAAAATCGAATCTTTCCATCCATGTGACCTGTAACCTTTAAACAATTTTTCATTCCTCCTATTCCTACAGAGTTTATTAAATTTTTATTCTGGAATTCGAAGAACCCATGGTCTATGTCTTCCTTTGGGCTCGACACATTTTAACGAGCTGTTCGTAATA
>NW_004798433.1:5569-7429 GCF_000002075.1 Aplysia californica
TTGGCTGCTGCTTTAGTGAATAATTTCTTACACTGCCAATTTTCTTAAGCTGAAAGTAAATACTTTTGCTGAGATGGCTAATTTGGGAGGAGAAGGATATTTTCAAAGTAGAACACCAAAGCTTCCAAGAGGTCTACACATGAAAGGAACGTGTGTCGGGATTTAAATTATCAGTTTGGAGGAATATGTTTAAATATTCAGGAAAAGACACAAATGCAATTTTTTGGACACTTGAGTAGACATAAAAGCCTTGAAAGTGTAGCTCTCACTGGCAAAATCCAAAGCAAACATGGCAGGGGTAGACTCAGAGCAACCTTCTTGGATAGCCTAAACAGACGGAAGATAGGATAATGTAGCTTTTTTGAGAACACCAAAGCAAAGAAATTCATGAAGAACCACGATTGCCGATGTCTGTCGAAGATCTAGCACTTGGTGATGATGGGCAACATTTATCGTCATCAGTTTTCTCCTGTAGTTTTCAATTCCTGTTATTTATTTAGGAGGTCGGCAACTTCCATCCCCACCCCCCACCCCCTACCCACGGCGTCCGTTTTGTAGCAGTCAGGAGGTTAGCTGTAGCATGCAGGATACCACAGTTCGATACCCTAGTGGAGAAATTGTTTTATTGAGTAGGCCTATCTGAATCTTTTTTCTGAGATGTTGCATCCCTTTCAGCCTGGGTTGGCCCTGACAGGCAGGATTTGAAGTCCGCTTCCTAAATAATCTAAACTGCGTCGATAGGGGCGTAAGAAAACCAAGATTGAACCCCTCCCCCCAAAAAAAAAATTTTTTTTAATTTTTACATTTTACATTTTACTTCCTCCCTGCCTTCCAAAGCCATATTGGGCTGCATTCATCGGGCATCCCGTCAGAGAGACGGAAATGCATGATTTAATATCTCCCCCTTGAGGGTGTTGGATTTGCGTCTGTTTTCGTGCAAGGCTTAGAATATAATCGTTACACCCTGAGGTTTTTTGTTTGTTTCTGTTTTGTTTTGTTTTGTTTGTTTTTCGGTTGTTGTTGTTGGGTTTTTTTAATGGAGAGGTGGTTACAAGAATAAGAAGTAGTATGTGTTTGAGGATCGGGGTACAAGCGGGGGAAGGTTGCAATAATGAGGTTACAAGGGTGTGTGTGTGTGGGGAGGGGGGTGTTTTTGGGTGTTCTTTTTTTTGGATTTGTTTTGTTTTGATTTGGTTTGGGTTTTTTCCTGCTTTTTACTAGGGGGTTGGGGGGGGGAGGGGTCACAAGAGGGGCGTGCAACTGATCTAATGGTGTACTAGCACGGCGGATGGTTGGCGGGTGCTCAGCTGTGTGGTTTGTCCCCTCTTTCCTATCAAACATTTCCTTTTTTGTGTTTTGTTTGTCTCTTGTAACATCTCTAATCTTTTGCACTAATAATGACCTTAATGTTGTGCAAGTACCGTAAAACTCTTACTGAAAAGAACTAGCACGCTTGGATGTCTGTGATCAGAATTATCTCTGCCATGTTTTTGTGGGGGATTTTTTAGTTGTTGTTGTTTTGTTTTGTTCTTTTGTCTCTGTTTTCTTTCCTTCCACCCTCCCTAATTGTCTCTTGAGCTGACAAATAAACAAGAACTGCGTGGAAAAGGATTTTTCGTGTGGAAACGAGAGATAGACGCGTGTGAAAAGGGGTTGTTCAGACGGTCAATAACGTCTAATTGGTCTCTTGGCTCCTTGCTCGTACAAATACTATCTTTGGGTAAACGGGGTGTGTTTTGGTTTGTCGTTTTCGTTTTTTTGCTCTTCGCTTTGGGTTTTTTTTTTCTCTTTTTTTGCTGTTTTGTTGTGTTTATTTGTTTGACTTTTTTCGGAGGTGGGGGGATGGGGAGAGAGATTTCG
>NW_004798433.1:8535-9850 GCF_000002075.1 Aplysia californica
GGTGGTTGTTGTTGGGTTTTTTTGGGGGGAGGGGGTCTTTTTGGGGGGGAGGGGGTTGTTTTGCTTTTTTGGTTGTTTTGTTTTTGCTTTTTTTAAGGGGATGTTCAGTTACCCCACAGAAATAGCTTTTATAGTCTAAGTACTGAATAAGTAAAGACGTAGAATCTATAGTTTATACTCAGAGAATATTCTACGTGTAGTTTGGTGCAGATAAAACTCCTTTTGATAGCCTTTTCGGTCCTATTTCTACCTTACATTGCCTTACTTTTTTATGAGCCACCGGGTTGATCGACCCTTGTGCCTCCATTGTGCAAGGGTTTTGAATAGAAGGCATTATGTTAGGGTGCCAGAAAGAGCACAAAGAAGCGAAAAAGAAAGGGGAGGGAGAGAGTATAAAGGAGAGAGAAAATGGGATTTAAGGTGTCGTAGCATGAAAAGAAAGACTGTCGGAGGAAGCCATTTAGCTGGGTAGAGGATGCGGGGAGGTTGCAGAGAGAAAGGAAGGCAGTGCGCATGGATAGTAGATTGTTTTGTTATTTTCTTCTTGTCATTGGATTGGGGAGGGTAGGGGGGGTGTTGTTGCTTTCTTCTGGAGACGGAAGATTTCGTTTAAAGCTATTTTTGGGAGAGTTAGCCACGGAACTGTAGGGGAATGTCAGTTGCTGTGGATTTAATATGTTGACGCTGGTGGGTGTTGATTATGATATTATATTATTTGTAAAAATATGCATATTAATATTACGATATGTTGAGGAAGAAAGACACAGGGGAGGGAGGCGGGGTCTGAAGTAAAGAGACGAGAGTATGGGGTCAGTGAAAATTGAGGAGTAAAAACAGGGGTGGCGAGTGAAAGGGAGGAAGGAAGCGGATGGAGGGGGAGGGATATAATATAGGCGAGGATGAAATGGTGAGAGGGGGCGAGAGAAATGTGAGAGAGGTGAAGGGAGAGGGGGGGCGAAGAGGGGAAGGGAGAAGGGAAGATGAGAGTGGAAGGGAGAATGGGAGAAGAGGGGGACGAAGAGAGGGGAAGGGAGATGGGGTGAAGAGGGGAAGGGAGAGGGGGAGAAGAGAGGGGTAGGGAGAGTGGGGGAGAGAGGAGAAAGAGACGGGAAGGGAGAGGGGGAGAAGGGGGAGGGGGTGAAGAGAGGGAAGGGAGAGGGGGAGAGAGACGAGCTGCCGACAGTGACACAGGTCAGTGAGTGGCTATTGATCGATGTCCCTGGCCGCCTCCTCCTACGCTCCCGAGAGGATGTCAGAATACCAGGCCAGCGCTCTCTCTCTCTCTCTCTCTCTCTCTCTCTCTCTCTCTCTCTCT
>NW_004798433.1:10737-12395 GCF_000002075.1 Aplysia californica
GGGGGGGGGGGAGGGTGTGGTCAGACCACGACCGCAGAAAGTAGTATGATTTGTGCACTGTGCGCCAAGCAGGAAAATTCATTTGAACTCTCGTCCTGCCCTGTTCTCTTATACCGTCTCTTCAACCACTGCGTGTTTCCGTGTTCAGTTAAAATTGATGCATATCGACACAGTAACGGTTGTTTTCTGCTGAATAAAGGCAAAACGACATACAAAGGTTAGCAAACGATGAATAGGAAAGATGTAACAAAAACATTTTAACTACTCGTAACACTTACCCTTCAACCTTCTAGTTAAGTCTCCGCCGCTAACCGTACGCTTCAGGGATCTCGTAGCGAACTAAATAACTAAAGTCACATGAAGTCTATATATGAATCGTTTTAACAAAAAAGCAAATTTACCGGGACCTAAAATTAAAAGTCTTCAAGTAGTCGCCATTCTCGCTTTAGGCCACTTTCTAAGAATTTCGTGCTGGTGGCGCTTGCTCAACTCCAATCTTAACATGATTCATGTTGACTCGCTTACTGGCTTTTGGTGTATAATAGAACCCTCATTTCTTTCGATGTCGCCAATTCCCAAAGTTTTGGTGGTGGTGCTCTATCGAAAAGAACGCCAGTGAGTGAGTCTGAGAACTATGCTTTTCTTACCCATGAACGGATCCGCAAGGCTGACTTTGCGATGTGCGAGTTAAGGGGTGATATGTTTGGAGTAAACATAAGAACTGTAAACGTTGATAAATAAGTCATACATGCGTGTGCAATCTGTAAAGTTCTCCGCCATTGAAGTGACGTTGACCAACTTAAATACAATGGAAATTGATCAAGACGACCGGTCATTATCGAGGAGAAAAATGGGGTTGTCTTAGACAGGTTGACGTCTTAGACTGTGTCATTCTAATATTTTTCAAAACCCGCAAATGTGGAAGGGGGGAGGGGTGAGAAGTGGTTGTTTTTACAACCGATTGTCTGGGAGGGGTGGCTGTTAAAGCAGGTTCGACTGTACCGTAAAAATAATTGTCGATCGCGTGATGACAAAATCAGAAAAGAACTTCTTCATTCTGAGGACCACTTATTCTCTCCTTATCCGTTTCCTGGTATCTTTATTAATGTGGCTTAACGATTACAAATTGAATGTGTTAATTGCACATTAATAGGGGATGCTACCGCTCGGCTAATAATGGAATAGCATTCATGAACGTCGCTCAAAGTACTTTTTTTTCTCCCTGTCTCTTACTTTCACTCTTTTACTGTGTACGTACGTCATGTAAACTCGCCAATAAACGCGCGCAGGATGTGCTCTTGAAAACAAACTTACGCATTCTTTCTCTCTCTCTCTCTCTCTCTGTGTGTGTGTGTGTGTGTGTGTGTGTGTGTGTGTGTTTCTCTCTCTCTTTCCCTCTGTTTCTGTCTTCGTGTTTTTCTTTCTCTTTCTCTGTCTCGCACTCTGCCTCACCCACCCCCTCCTCAACTTTCTCTCTTTCTTTCAATATCAATCGCCTCCCCCCAAAAAAAACAACAACAACAACAACAAACAAACAAAAAAAAACCACACACGCACACACACTCCAGCACCCCCAGCGCAGACAAGTAACAACGTCTTCAAGAATAGCTCCTCTAATGTCCATCACGTGTTTAGCAGGTTCTAGTTCTCTTACAGCT
>NW_004798433.1:14463-15657 GCF_000002075.1 Aplysia californica
CCCATTCCTCTGGGTTCCTGGCTCTTTCTTCAGCCTTTCTACTACTAATCTTTTTTTCCGCCTTCTTACTGCTATTGTTTAGTCTCACACTTGATCATTGGATAGGTAAGGTCTCGCACCTAGCCTTCTCGGATAAGGCCGAAAATCTCGGAGGTCCCGTGTGCAAGTTGCGCACGTTAGAGATCCCTTAGTGGTTCGAAATCGGTAATAGTAGGCTTCGGCCTCCACCCAGGCAAAATTCAAAAGTAATTCCTACCAAACTGAAAATGTTAAAATGTGTCTCTTGCGCTTATATGAGCGTATGTAGTTGCGAGCGCATTAAAACACACATTAAAACAAAAACACATACATTATGATTCCTTTCTCGAATTACTGTTACATAAAATGGAGAAGTGAATGACCTCTCAATGGTTGTTTCTGTTTATTGTGAGTTATACATTTTGCTTATCTTATCTTCCTCCTTATACTTCTTTACAATAGAGGAATGGAAGTTCGAAATCTGATGATCACTCCCACTCAGAGTTCTCGCTACCTTAGAATTACAAAGTTATATCTGAGATGTTTGACCATTTGGAGTTATTAAGACCATGAGGTCAGAAAGCAAATGCTCTATCTACTCTTATCGAAATCGTAAAAAAATTCGGAATCGTTATCAAAATGTTCAAAGAATTGCATTCGAAAAAGTGTGACATTTCGTGAAACTCAAAAATCTTGATGTCAACTTTCTCAAAACAAAGTATGGAGCAGAAAAAAAAAACGTTGTAATTCTGAGGGATGGCCTCACGGTCCCAAAGAAAGTAAACAATCATCAGCACCGTGTCAAAACTGTGCGAATGTTCAGCTATAAACAAGGCGGCCCCGTTCTCATCTTCCACGGGGACGCGCCTCGTCATTTTAAAGGGTAGCTTTAAAATTGACAGAATTAATAATGCATAGCGAAGAGACGGGCCCCGTCTTCCCCATTGACGAGATGGGGGTGGTGTCAAGAAGAGGGGGGGGGAGACTGTGGGGAGGCATATGGGGCCCAGATCCATAGGAGCAGAAGAGAGAGAGAGAGAGAGAGAGAGAGAGAGAGAGAGAGAGAGAGAGAGAGAGAGACAGAGAGAGAGACAGAGAGAGAGACAGAGAGAGAGAGAGAAATGTCTTGGAGACAGCGCGTCTCCATGGCAACCGAGGGTGGAAGCTTAACGGCAT
>NW_004798433.1:16834-18023 GCF_000002075.1 Aplysia californica
GATTTCCTAGTATGCATTTAACAGTAGATAGGTAAGTAGGTGGGTAGGTAGAAGGGCGATAGTATTACGATTCGAAGATACAGTCCTAAATGGAATAAGATAGAGGTTGTGGAGGGGGGGTCATTGTTTGTGTAACTTGATTTTGCCTACTCTAGGATTAATTCTATAAACCAGTAGTTTTAAATTAAAGGAAATGATCATGTTTACACAATGCCTGGCTATGTCACCAATGCAATGTTTTGACAACTTTTAAACCATCAAGTCATAATATTGTTATGAAATCATTCTAATGCTTCGTGTTTTTTTTCTTTTTGTCTTCTACAGGTTAGTTTAGATTCACGGGTCCGAGAAGTTATAAATAGGAACATGGTTGAACCGACGCCGCACATATTCGACGAAGCACAACTCCAAATATGGACATTAATGCATCGAGACTCGTACCCTCGATTCCTCAACTCACAAGTGTATAAACGACTTTTGCAGCAATTGTCATGAAACAAGAATGCTATGAACTATAGTATGCGATCTTAACAGTTCATGAATGTGTTTGTTTTTATTCCCTTATGAACGATGTATCACCTTGAACGAACTTTGGACGAGGACGAGACGGAGGAGGAGGGAGAGGAGGAGGAGGAGGAGGAAGAGGAGGATAGTGTAAAGAGAGTGTTGTGGATACTGACGTGTCTGGGAGCTGATCTAGATGACGACGTCGCCGACCGACACCACGATACCCGACAGGATGACGGACAAGAGAACAGAAAAGGATGGTCGTGGACTGAAAAGAAGAATTGGATTAAGTAAAGCACATCTGAGGAGAAGGGAAGGGGGAACAGAGACGCGTGAGAAAAGGGGAACATGGAGAAGAAAGAGTTATGTTTTTTTTAAATGAGTGTCGTTTTAGATGCTTTCGTTTTGGTTGTGTGATATCGCACTCTACGCTTAGCTCACAGCTAAAGAAACAGCTAGTACATTGTATACCTTTAGGAGTTGCTTCTTCACTTTCATGACTATTTCATCAAAGTTCACGTTTATTTTAAGAATTCTGACCAGTTCAACCTTCAAATACCTCTTCTATTAAGAGAAAAAAGTGTTTATCATTCACTAAGTCAACTTTGAGAACAGCATCTTTGTTTTGAGGTTGTTGTTTTGTTTTTCTTTGTCCAAACAACAGAATCCTCTCTTCAAGTGT
>NW_004798433.1:18123-20586 GCF_000002075.1 Aplysia californica
CCCCCCACCCTCCCTCAGCCATCCACGTTCAATTAAAAATATTTCCCATTCATTGAAATTGTAGTCGGAGTTAAGATGTGTTATTGATCATCAATGGCTCAAAAGAATCGGTCTCCAGCGTTCTTCATACCGCTAGTTCATATGGATTTGCTCCCTTAATTGATCTAAATGATCTAAATTGTGTCGATAGGGGTGTAAAAACGGCTACAGAAAGCATTAATCGGTGAAGGGCTAAGAGTTTGTAGATGATGTGTTCTCTCACAGTACATGTTTGAGTACTGACAGTTAATATGGTTACTTCAACGTCCACATACTAGTCCAGATACTATCATTCATTACTGTTCATTCAATACCAAGCAGGCAGGTATACTTTGTGTCATATCTGATCATATATTGTGTCCATTTTTCATCTCTAATTATCTTGGGGGTTTTTATATATCAAAGTTAAATTGTCATTGTTTATCGACACCAGATTATCATAATAACAAAACAGGGGACCAAATTTATTTGTTTGTCCATACTTCGCCAAAGTTTGTAGTAGTCCGCTGCACACATGCCCACTTGGAACATCATTTAGTTAACATGGGTATCTCCCTCTGTTACAAAATCCTTCCTACCCATCTCTGTGAGTTCACAACGGTAGAGATGAGAAGTCACTGTAGTGTTTCACGCGAAGAAAGCAACATTATTTTTAAAAACCATCCATAGTTGCACCTGCTATTGCATTTTCATCAATCAGTTCCAATGTTCCATCTTCACTCCAGTTTTGTCTTCACCATGGACAAATGCATTTGCTTATTTATCGCGAAATCCAGAGACGTCCAAACTTCCAGGGAGTGTTGTCGGGCGTAATGTGTAGGTCAACCAAAGACGTCAGTCTCCAGAAAACGACCATCATGCAAAGGCGTGTTTCATCGTAAAACCTCCGTCATCGAAGAACTCAGCCTTCCCTGTGCATGACCTCAGTCACACTCAGCCGTCAGTCGCTCGCAGACCTCAGTCACACAAAGACGTCAGTCATCTAAATAAGTCTGTCACTCAGAGGCGTCCACTCATCCTCAGACATCCTTCATCCGCTGGATTCAGTCGCTGAGCGACCTCAGTAAGCTAAAGGTATCGTTCACCAAAAGGCGTCATTCCCCTAAAGGTATCGGTTCTCTAAAGACGTCAACCACTCAGACCACCCAGATACGTCAGTCATCCTCTCCTCTCTCACACTCTTTTGCTCAACTCACTAAAGACGTCTGTGTTCTCAAGAACAGTAGGCGTGGATGTGAAGCCGCCTTACGGCCCATGTTTTGTTACTGAGCATACACACGAAGAGAGAGAGCAGAGCTCCTCTCCTGATATGGACGGATAGCATCACTTTCAGTAGGGCTGGCTGTCGTCATCTTCGCTGCGTGCAAGTGTACATCGAACACAAATCTCGAATCTCAATCTCTTCATATCGCCGTCGATCTCTTCATTACGCCTGTGCACAACTTGTAGGGAAGAGAGGTTCTTGAAAGTCCTCGTATAGCTCCTTAACGACAGCCGAACTGAGGCGTCTAAGCCGTGTCGGACAGTTGGGGAGGGGGAGAAAAGGAGACGGGGGGTGTGTGAGTCATGAATTAATGTCAGTTTTTGGAATGTGCAAGAGCTGCTGTGCTTCTCGGAAGGAAAAGCGGCCCTGTGACCAGTTCTGCTGATGACGCATCAGTATGGTCCCTCGTGAGCAGAGTTTGGACAGTGACTGGTTAGATGGGAAATGAAGGCTGCTCACCTGGTGCACAAGGGTCAGGGTCACTGAATTATGTGCAGAAATTTCTTTTTGTCTATGTGGAAACAAATGGCATAGTTTTGTGCTGTGGTTGTGTCCACATCATTGTGACAACCCACGAATTATTGTCAGAATAACTTGGGAATTGCGTATTTGGATACAAGAAGTGTGGTGTGGACTCTCCTTAGGGTGATAATGGATTAGTGCGTGAGTGAGATACGAGAAATGTTTTGTTAGAAAATTGCTTCGAGTGTCTGGTTGTGAAAGTACGCATGAGCAGCATGTTACGACAAGAACTAAGACTAACATAATTTTTTAAAGTGCATGAGGTTCCCTCTTTAAGTAGCCAGTGATCCTTTCAGGTTCCATTTCTATCACCATATTCCAAGCATGCCGGTGACAAAGGGAGAGAGAGAGAGAGAGAGAGAGAGAGAAGAGAGAGAAAAGAGAGAAAGAGAGAGAGAGAGAGCGAGCGAGTGAGAGAGTAGGGAAGGAAGTGAGATGAGATATGGACAGACAAACGACAGACAGAAAGAGAGAGCGCATGTGTGTATTGTTATATATGTAATAATGTGTGTGTGTGTGTTTGTTTGTTTGTGTGTGCATATGTGTGTATGTGTGTGTGTGTGTGTGTTTATACACAGTCACAGCGAGGATGTGGGTTGCAGCTCAATGGAAGAGAAGTACAAGAGAGAGAGAGAGAG
>NW_004798433.1:21604-22747 GCF_000002075.1 Aplysia californica
TGTTTTGGTTGGGGTTTTTTTTTCTTGTTAAGTTTTATTTAGCAATCATCTTTATTGAGACCATCACAGTTTCTTTTCTTGCTGTCTTGGATTACCCGTTTGGGAGTTACAACCCTGATTCTGAAATTTCGGTAGTATCACCTGGATGAGAACGACTGTATGGTGGTGGAGGGGGGGGGGAGTGCTGAGCCCACAAGATCAGGTGAGATCTATTGTATTGACAGTAAGCAAGAAGCCTGCTTTGGGCGAAACTGAAAAGCCTGCTTTATGAAGTCGTGATGCTGTTGGCGAGGAGGGGGGGGGGTTGGGATGGAGGTCAAATGAGATTGAATAATATATCGTGTCCCCTGTATCTGCACCTGTCTCTCTCTCCCTCTCTGTCTCTCACACTATCTGTATGTCTCTCTGTCTCACTCCCTTGCATGTATGCTCGCATGCGCGCATTTGCGTTTGTGTGAGCGTGCGTGCATGTTTGTGTGTGTGTGTGTGTGTGTTTGTGCTTGTTTGTTTATGTGTGTACAAGTGTGTGTTATATGTGTGTGTGTGACTAATGATGACTAGCTCTTGTGATAGACAAAAGGCATTTGAAATGGTATAATTCATTGACTTTTGTATCAAATTCAAACCACATTGCGTGTGGATGTTTTATTAACACATGTTGGATTATTTCTAAAGTATGAGAGCATTCCCAGATGGATTAACATGTGCCCTTGAAAATTCCAATGTAATTCTGTTGTTTTTTAAAAACAAATACTGTCTTTATTTGTTGCTCGTTTTTTGTTGGGTTTTTTTTTTTTTGGTGCAAAACAGTTACCGTCATACCCTTGAGGGCAGACAGCGGGGCCGACATTGTCATCCGAGTCAGATTATTTTTAAGATATGGCAGTTGTGTGTACAAGTTCTTAATTAACTGATAGAAAAACTTATGAATTATGAAATCACATGCATGCGCATGCTTCTGTATTTACATCTGGCATAATGTCTATGAAACGTGTGAGCTCGGTAAGCAAGTGAAAGAACCCAACTGAATGAGTAAATGAATGTCGTGTTTGTTGTCAATATTTATTGTTGTATGCTTAAGAGTTACAAGTAATCGTTAGATCAAATAATCAAATACATGCTGGCTAGTCGAGGTTAATATAT
>NW_004798433.1:24099-29239 GCF_000002075.1 Aplysia californica
TCTCTCCCTCCCTCCCTCCCTCCATCCCTCTACATCTATACTCGTTTGTCACTCAAAAACGTTTTCCCCGAGCTCCTACACTTCAGACTCCATTCACTGTATCTGTACTTTGTCTCACTCTTTGATGATCGTGGGGGAAGGGCTGAAACATCATGCCCTTGTGAATGCTAATGCCAGACTGTGTTTGTGAGTTTGTGTCTGTGTGTGAATGTGTGAGTGTGTGTGTCTGTCTGTCTGTCTGTCTGTCTGTCTGTCTGTCTGTCTGTCCCTGTCGTAAATTGAAAAAATATGCTGCATTTTTACACTTTGAATATGTTCTAGAGTACTAAATTCTTTGCTTGGTTGATTGTCATTAAACTGATAATTATTTGTTCTGTTTGACTGTATATATATACAGGGCGACTTATATGTATGTATACCTAGAATGTCAACCTAGATATAAATGTTAGGTCTAAATGTCTCTACTCGGCTTGTACATAGTGTTGTCTTTACATCATTTCTTTGACGAAACCCACAGTTGACGATACTTATATCATGACCTCTGAATGTTCTCCTTAAATAACGGCACATTTTTGTTTTGCCGCCATGTTTATTCCAGAGTGAGTGAAAGCCTGAGGACTACCTTATGTCTTGTTTTACCGTGAGTGATGATGGCGAACAAATCCTTCTAGTGCTTGACTTCAAACTTCTGTGATTACATGTTTGCCTGTCCGTTCATCAATTGGTCTGGTCATATTATTACGATAAAAAACACCTGTATAGTGCAACGATTTTTCACCATCCTTATCATTATCATTCTTTGTGAGCGTCATTATTGGTTGATATAAGTATTATGCTATTTATAAAATATACCTTACTGTCCTCCCCGCCCTCCTTCCTCCACCCCCCTCTCCCCCAACCCCTTCAGACTCTGATCGTGGTTTATTGATGTGGTATGCATGACGTGGCAGGTCTGGACTCCAGCATAGTGTACCTGTGCCTGTATTCCTTGTGAATGGCTAGTCTCTCATTGGGTTTGACGTACGTGCATGCTCTCTCGCCCTCTTTCAATATTATTTATACGTTGTTCACACAACTCAACCTGTCCACGTCCAATAGTGTGATAATGTTTGTTTTATCAAAGGATTAATCAGTATGTGGTGGTCTTTGGCCAGGAACAGGTGAAAATGTGCTCGTGTGAAGTCGGAAAGGCGTGGCGAGAGGAAGAAGAGGGTGGGTAAATAAACCAGTGAAAAGGGTTTTCACGAGCTCTTGTCTGTTTGTCAGTATCATCCCTCTACTATCTCGCTCTTTGTTTGCCGGTCTCTTTGTCTGACTCTCTGACTGTCTGTCTATCTATCAGTCAGTCAGTCAGTCAGTCAGTCTGCCTGTGTGCGTGTCTATCTATCTATCTATCTATCTATCTATCTATCTATCTATCCATCTACATGTGTGCGTGTGTGTTTGTTGGTGTGTTTCCAAGGATGGTCAAAAAGTAATGCGACTTATTTTGCTCCAGAAGGGGAAACCACCGATAACATCCATAAGAGAATTTGAAATGTTTTAAACAAGAACCAAGCTCTAACTTTCAGCACTGTACGTAGGTGGCTCATACATTTGATCAATGGACCAGGAAGAAGAGGAAGAGGTGTTGTCCATGCGTTTGTCAGATAACCATCGGCCGGTTGACCTTCAAACAGCGCGAACACCACCAACAAGGCAGGGCAGAAAATTTTTTAACAGCTGATACACGAATTTCAGTTGATGAACTAGTGGTTGAACTACAGGTTAGTCATGGAAATGCTCCAAAAAATGTCAGTCCCTTGGGTTTTCCAAAGTCGTTGCTCGTTGGGTTACTTACTACCTGTTACTTGGTTGGAGAATATAGGCACCATTGCAGGCGACAATGCCATAGCTGCTCCTCCCTCCTCTCCAGGATCCATGAAAGGGTCTGCCTGCTTGCTGATCGTGCCAATTACCAGCTGTTTCCGAGACAATGTACCCCTGACCACAAGATTGAAAGGGGTACTGCTGTACTTGGTGGACTTACAGCTCTGTGAAAGAAATAAAACGTTTTTTGAAAGACTCATTACTGGAGATTAGACATGGGTTCATGGCTATGTCTCTATGAACCAGAATCGAAGAAACAGTCAATGGAGTAGTGACATCACATACATGTCCCCCGAAACAAAAACGGAAATTGAAACAAAATAATAAGCCGGGGGGAAATCATGGCAACCGTGTTTTGGGGACATTTGTAGCGTGCTTCTGACAGGTTGTTTCTTTTTTTTTTTTACCATGAGGAGCAGCTATCAAATCGAAAGTCTTTATATTGAAGCACAAATAAGACTGAAATCGAGATTTTGACGAGTCAGACCAAAGTTGGATGCAGAAACAGTGCTTTTTTCCCACCATGAACATACCCGTCCGCACACGAGTACAAGAGTACCACAGCAAGGGAGACAATCACCTCGCTTAGATGGAAACACTTACACCGGCAGCTTATTCTCCTGATTTGGCACCCGAGATTTTCACCTTTCTGGTCTTATGAAAGAAGCATTGAGAGGTCAACGATACGACAACGATGAAGCAATCAGGCTAGTATGAAAAATGGGCTACAAAAACTTGCTCGGTTTCACAAAGCTGGCATAATATGTGGATTTGCTAAAAGGCGGTCAGTGGCTATCGAACTAGATAGAGACTAAGTTGAGAAATAGAGATCTGATCCTCAGATGCTCCACTTCAATGTGAAGTATGAATAATAGTTGCAAAATTGCCTTCTTTTTTTTCCTATAAATTTTGAACGAACTGGTATTACTTTTTTACTTTCCCTCATATATAATATATAAATAATATGCATATTATAGAGGCCTATGTGTTTGTGCGTGTTTGCATACATGTGTGTTTGTGTGTTTGCTTCTGCATATATTATGTAGTTATGTGCGCGTGTTTCGGTGTGTGTGTGTGTGTGTGTGTGTGTCTTTGTGTCTGTGTGTATGTGTGTATATATGTGTGTGTTTCAGGGTGTATGTGTGTATATGTGTGTGTGTGTGTGTGTGTGTGTGTGTGTATGTATGGGTTTGTATATTTGTGTATATGTTTGTGTGACAGTCTTACTGTGCTCGCGTGCTGTCTTGTGCACGCATGAATGTGGATTCTACTCCCTGAAAACATAACGCTTCATTGTCTTTTCCCTTGGGTTTTTTTCCTTTTGTTTGTCGTAGTTGCGTTACGTTTTGTCTCTTTTGTTATTTAATGTTATTTAATTTAGCCCGTTATCTGTTCCATTAAAAAAGGAACGCACCAAAACAACGAGAAAGATGATCTAATCTACAATTATTTAAAAAGTACCAAGTTGACATAATATGATTTTAAAAAACACGTTTAAAAATCAGACACATATAAGACCGAAGTCAAATCCTCGGGCATCCCGCTCCTACCACCTGCGAGACAGATCGGGATTCCACGAAACTAATTATCGGTTCTTGGAAACCTCCCCATGTCTGATTTTGGCGTCAGGTTGACGCCCACTTGACTCTCACTCGACTAACTACCGCGCTTACCAGGATCAGTGAGTGACAGCCGTTAGCTCCCCCTGTTGGTCACCGTGTCAGCAAGACAGTCTCAATGTGGACAGAGTAGGGCGGTGTGGATTACTATAGTATTATTATTATTATTGTTATTATTATTATTATTATTATTATTATTATTATTATTATTATTATTATTTTAACAATTTCTTAAAGATATTATTGTTGTTATTATTATTATTATTATTATTATTATTATTATTATTATTATTATATTATTATTGTTTTTCTATTATTATTACTATTATTATTATTATTACTACTACTGTTGTTGTTGTTATTATTATTATTATTATTATTATTATTATTATTATTATTATTATTATTATTATTATTAATATTGTTGTTGTTGTTGCTGTGGTGGTGGTGGTGGTTGTTGTAGTTATTATTATTACCATAAGGCAAGTCAGCACAAAGACGGGTACCCTTTTTATTTAGCATCCTGGTTGACCTCGTGTTGCTGAAACCAGGATGCGGGAGGGATGGACAAAAACGGAGACGATATACGCCAATGTTATTTGTCACACATTTGCATAATGGGAGCTCGGGTGTTTAAGCGTGACATTACTCCACTGAATGGCTAATACATTGTACCCCCTGCCCATTGCAGTGAGTCTATTTATTACACCCCCAGTCTATTGAGATCGTGCGCACAACACAATGCTGTATCAGCAAAGAACGGCTGACTTTGTATTACAATTACAAAGAGTTATTGACTTTGGTAAGAGTTTTATGGCGTTGGCAACTGCATAGAGTCATTTTATAATAATTATGAGCGCGAACGAATGGCTTTATATTATTACAAACAACGTTTGACTCTGTATCGCAATGAATGATCACGGGTGGTGGGAGTGTGCTCTCGTGTTATTTTCTCCTTCTTTCTTATCAAACATCTATTGGGGGCTCTCGTGGCCTAGAGGTTAAGGTGTTGGCCTCTCATTCAAAGGTCCCGGGTTCGAATCCGGGTAGCGACCAAAACATTTTATCTCTAAAATTGTCTCCTTTCACCTGCTCTCTTGCAATGTTCTGTTGTCTGCTTTCATTTCCACTTTCTGCCCCCACCCCCTCACCTCCTTTGCCCCCTCTTCTGGGCTCCTTACTCTTTCTGCAGCCTTTCTACTGTTACTCCTTGGCTCCTCCTTACTGTTGTCTTTCTGCCACACCCCTGATCTTCTGGTAGGAAAGATGTACACCTAGCCTTCTCGGACATGGGTGAAAAATCTCGGAGAGCCCGTGTGCAAGTTGCGCACGATAAAGATCCCTTGGTGGTCTAAAATCGATAAAAGAGTAGGCCTCGGCCGCCACCCGGCAAAATTCAAAATTTCCTACCAACTGAAAACATTAGGTGTGTCCCGGGCGATCATATGACCTTATGCAGTTGCGAGCGCCGTAAAACACTTTACAAAAACAAGCAAAAAAACATCTATTGTCCTTATTTATCCTTTTTCTTTTTTGTATTAATTGTTTGTTACTCTCCTGTATCACCTCTAATTTTCGACTCTTATATTACCGTATTGTATTGCAAGTGCTGTAAAACTCGTACTAAAATTTAACTAAAGCTATAATAATAA
>NW_004798433.1:29376-30626 GCF_000002075.1 Aplysia californica
ATTATTATTAATAATAATAATAATGATAATAATAATGATAATAATAATAATACTGGAAAGGAGAGAGTGTGATGTACTGGTGCCGTAAAACTTAATAAAAAACCAAAACAGCTATAGACCTATCCTCACTTTTCCTGGTGTAAAAGACCTTCACAGCGCTCGGTACTGGTGCCGGGTTTGATTCATGGGGGGAGGGGGGGGATTTCTAATGAGTATCTGCGCCTTTTTGCTGGGTTATTGCGTCCCTTTCAGCACGGGTTGGCCCAACAGGTTGGGTCGATCACTGCGCCTCCTACAGAGCTTGAATAATATCGATAGGGCGCTCAACTTCTGGCATAATTTTTTTTCACTGCGCACTGGCCGCGGATTATAATATTGCGAAGAGGACGCTTGAGCAAAATAATACGTCGTGCTTTGTCTGAGTGTGTGTGTGTGTGTGTGTGTGTGTGTGTGTGTGTGTGTGTGTGTGTGTGTGTGTGTGCGCGCGCGCGCGTGCATGTGTATGTGTTTGTTTATGAGTGCGTGTATGTGTGTTTGTGGATGTGTATGTGTGTGTTCCCATGTGGTTGTCTGAGTGCATGTGTGTGATTCTAAATCAGTTGAGAGAAAATGTGTAGGGGACTCGAGGTCACAAAGTTGTCATCACCTCAGTTCGAACGTTTTGTTCTGGCACGACCTACCCCGCTAGATTTGTCCTTTATGGGGAAAGTTTGATACAGTCAGTCAGTTGATTTCAACAGTTACCTCCAGCAGCAACTTAAAATACTCTCTCAGGTTTTATTGCAAATGACTTTTGATAACATCAGAACTGGTATTAGTATGATATTATTACAGTCTTATCAGTGATGGGCGTGGATTTTTTTATTTATTTCAGCTCCACGCATTCAGTAAAAGATTCGATTTGTCTTGAAAGAGGTGCAAAAAGTAAACTCAGTATGGTATTTGAACCCCACCATCTACATAAAGGTATTGTTACGGGTGTTTTGCCAATTTGCTTGGTTTGTTGTTTAGTTTAGTTTTTTGTTTTGTTTCGTTTGTTTTGTATTGTTTTGTTTTGATCATGAGCGAGTAGCACATCTGCACCATCGGAGGCACTATAGAGAAAAAATCAGCTATATAATTATGAAGGATATTTTAAATGTTCTTTCTCTGAAATAATTATGGGAATTTGTGTTTGTGACCTAACTGTGTAAATATGAGCATGAGTGAATATGTTGTGTGTGTGTGTGTGTGTGTGTGTGTGTGTGTGT
>NW_004798433.1:30742-35358 GCF_000002075.1 Aplysia californica
CGCCTGCGTGCGTGCGTGTGTGTGTGATATGTGTGAGAGAGTGTGTATGTGTGTATGTGAGTATTCATGTGTGCCTGTGCCTTGTGTTTGTTTTCTTGCGTGTGTGTTTGTGTGTGTGTGTGTGTGTGTGTGTGTGTGTTGTAAGTACATGTTTGTGTACCCGTGAGTGTGCTTGACTTTCCACCCATAATACCAGTAGGTGCAGTACTTTTCTTTTCTGCGTTCCTTCTCTTTCTGTCACCAAATAATATACCCATGCTTCGTGGGGAGGGGCATTGAGTGAGCTGATGATGATTGCTGACTGGTTTTGATTACATGGTTTCTATGTTTGTTTGTTTTCACTAGACGAAACGAACTTATGTCTTTTTCCGTTCTGAATTGCTTCCATATTATACCACTCTCCCTTTTCATGGTCACAGTATGAGCCCTATATTATATTGCCCTCACTGTGTTTTCATTCTTTCACCTCCACCCACCTTCCCACCTCAACCCAAGTCCTCATCTCTCCCCTCTTCTTTGTCAACCTCCTCCTTTATCTCGCATGAGCTCACTGCGAAGTCTGAATTCAAATAATTGCTATGGCGTTTAGTATCTCTTCTTTTTCTCTAACATTTAGAGACGTTATGTTATTTTTTTTGGGTTAAATTATTTGATTTTTTATTTTATTTTATATTGCCGTTTTTGTTGCGAAAAAAACTATAGTACAGACCCATCTTTTTAAAAATTAAGAACAGGTATATGTGTTATTTTTGTTTTGTATGTTATTATTGTTTTTTTGTGGGGGTTTTTGTTGTTGTTGTTGTTGTTTGTTTGGTTTTTTTTGGGGGGGGGTTCTCTTCTTTGTTTCGTTTTATTTTGTTTTTCAGTACATGCACTATAACTTTTTAAAGCTCACTTGGAATGGACCCTGCTTTGTCGAATTAGGAACATTCAGGTTTTAGTTTGTTGTTTTTCTTCTTTTTGGGGGGGAGGGGTGGTTTTGTTTTGTTTTCGTTGTTATTGTTTTGTTTTTGGGTTTTGGGTTTTCTTGGTGGTGGGGTTGCTAATCTGTTTTGGGTTGTTTTATTGTTTTTTGTTGTTTGTTTTTTGTTTGTTTGTAGTTTTTTTCCCGTTTTTTTTTTTAGTTTTGCTTTGCTTTGTTTACAATGTACTAACACTTTTCAAGGCTTTCCCTGAAAAGACCCTGCTTTTATACATAAAGTACAGAACTTGGTTGGACCTTTTATTTATTTTGTTCTTGTACTTTTGTTTTGTTTTGCTTTAAGACATATACAACTTTCAAGACTCGTCTTGAACAAACGACAAGCTCGGCTATGATGAGAAGCATGAAATGCACGTGCGTGACTTGAATTCTGGCTGTGCTGTGATATTCGAGTGATTATGTCAGCTCTCAGACTAAATTATAAACCCTCTGAAACATGACTGTCTCTTCACTTGGCAGAATGAATGTGGACTTCGGTCTCTTCCCTCCTGCATTTTCCTAGTCACGTGGTCTGCCCATCAATGTGTGTTTCTTTTTTTTTTCCTCCTCCAATGTGTCTGTTCATCTCTCCGTGAGGCGCCAGTTGTACGAGGTTCCCCCCATTATGTTGTGTTTCTGGAGCGCCTGCGCAGTGGGCTAAGGATGTGCCACTCTCCACCATTATCGTTTACATGCTCTCAATCGTTGAATAAACGTTTTTAATTATGCCCACTGGGAGAGTTGATGTGTTTCTTTACTTTGCGTCAAAGGTTTAAAGTGTTGATGTGTTTCCTTATTTTGCGTCAAAGGTTTAGAGTGTTGATGTGTTTCCTTATTTTGCGTCAAAGGTTTAGAGTGTTGATGTGTTTCCTTATTTTGCGTCAAAGGTTTAGAGTGTTGATGTGTTTCCTTATTTTGCATCAAAGGTTTAAAGTGTTGATGTGTTTCCTTATTTTGCGTCAAAGGTTTAAAGTGTTGATGTGTTTCCTTATTTTGCATCAAAGGCTTGTAGTGAAAGAACGTTGGTTGTCGCGAACGCGTGAAGTTTATATTTTTATTTTGTTTTATACTTAAATAATTATTTGTCTTTCCACTGTGTTTGCGTGTGTTCAGGTGTGGTTTGTTCCTTCTTTCCTATCAAACATCTCTATTGTCCTTATCTCTTTTCCTTCTTCTTTTTTGTGTGTTTGTTACTCGCTTGTAACACCTCAAATCGTCGGCACTTATATGACCTAGTTCAGTTGCAAGTGCCGTAAACTCTTAATAAAACAGTTCTTCCTTGTTCTGAACATTTCCAACTTGTGTAGCAGGAACGTATGATCCGGAAGACAGTGTAGACTGAGGAGGCCCGTTTCCCTGCTATTTTTACAGCACTCATTTAGTTTTTCTTTCAGTTACTCCTGGGGAAGCCCAAGAGACGAAACATTGAGCTGCGTCTGTTAAACAAAAGTAAAACTTTTTTTTTTTTTTTAATTTGTCTGAAAATCTAACAAGGCTCTCCCTCCTACTTTGCTTTCCAAACATTGATGATGATGATCCACGCAATGTCTCTGCTGTGTACAAAGATGATGATGCTGAGGAGGAGGAGGAGGAGGAGGAGGAGGAGGAGGAGGAGGAGGAGGGGGGGAGAAGGAGGAGGAGGAGGAAGAGGAGGAGGAGAAATGAGAGGAGGATGAGAAAGAGGAAAATGAGGAGGAGCGGGGAAGGATGATGACACTGTTCAGGATTTATTCTGAGTGCTAGTTTATTTTTTCGTTGGGTGCTTACTTTAGATCTCCCCATGCTGTACTCAGGGGCAGGACACAACCCCCAATCATGGAAAATGAGAAGTCCTAAAATCATAACTATTGTTGCTGTTGTTTTTGGGTTTTTTTTTGTTTGTTTGTTTTTTGTTTTTTTTGCAAATGGATCAGTGGGCAATGGGTATTTCATGATTTTTTGGAACCACTTCTTGCGCAACTCCTCCACGAATAAGAAGATATAAAAATATTCACATATATAGTCATAGTAAAATCCAAAAACAGAAAGGAAAACGCTGGAGCAATGGGAATCAGTGTGCTAAGCGTGTTCACACATAACATACCCAGAGGTATAACTAGAGAGTAACATACAAATGAAACAAGTGGGAGAGATTAGGACGACACAGGTGTTTGATTTAAAGGAAGGAGTACCCGCCAACCACCCACTGGGGGACATAATTATTAATTATTCATACTTGGTACAAGAGAAAAGAGGCTGAGCAATACCAGACATCACAGCATGCCCTAATTAGCAGTCTATACAATTAAATATTTTATCCCCCCCCCCACCCCCCAAATCGACACAATTTAGAACATCTAAGATCTAAGAGGCAGACTACTTCGACCATGCTTGTCAGGGCCATTCCCGGACAGGTGGTATACAGCGTACCAGCATACGTTAGTAAGGCCATAGTAAAGAATAAAAAGTTTTCCAAGGTGAGAATCGAGCATTTGGCTTCTAAGCACCACTACGAACAGCCCAACCACTGCACCTCATACTACCTCTGCCCTTGTCCGGTAGCGGCAGCCATCCCTGCATCAATATCAGCAAACACAGGAGATGCTGCTTCTTCAACTCCAAAAACGTAACCCTGAGCGAACCACCCTGATCAATTCTAGATCGAAGGCGCCCAAAACTTCAAGGAGTAATGCCGAGTCGGAAAAGATCCTTCCCGCATCAATCAGCAATAAAGGACACCTTTTCCTTTTCTGTTCGTAGGCAATTTATTGAAACCAACCCCCACGCCCTCGCGTGCATCCTTACAACCGTAATCCGGGTCACAACCAAGACTTTAGCCACCCCTGAGCCAGCAGAATCCCCCCTCGCCTTGACAAGGATTATGACGAACAATTTAATTATCTCCTGGGGTATTGTTCGAAAAGAAACAGACAGGAGATCGTGGCTGGGGCTACGCTTGTTCTGGGTTTTTTGACAGGGTCCTGACAATTGAGAAAAGAATGGCCGATGACAGGAGTCAGAAGTGGATTCCGATGGTAGGCTCGAGCTCAACCCCCAAGAAGCAAGTAAGGAAGCAGCGAAGCACGCAAGCACATGTGTATGCGCATAAGTATTTGAGATAGTGAATAAGTGAGTAAAAGAGGGCGAGTGAGTGAGTGAGTGAGTGAGTGAGTGAGTGAGTGAGTGAGTGAGTGAGTGAGTGAGTGAGTGAGTAAGTGAGCGAGTAAGAGAGTGAGTGGGTGAGTAGCATCGGGTGTGTTGTAAAGACATGCAGCTTCAGCCCCGAACCTAATAAAAACCATCAATTGCTTTGTGTCGGTTTTGAGCCATGCAAGGTCAAGGCCTCAGTGATATTCAGTCTCTGGGAAATTAAGTGCCGAGGCTTAATTAATATTAAAATAATAAATGACATTTATATAGCGCTCCACCCCGATTAAAGTACACAGACTCTGGGCGCTTTACAATACAGTACAACGCACAGCAGTAAAATAAAACGTTGTGTTCTGACTAAAAGAAAATCACTGCAAATATTCATCTTATATTTAAAAGCAGAAACGACTTCAGCTGACATTTAAATGAATCAAAAGATTTGATCTCTCTAAAAGTACTTGGTGAAGCATTTCAGATCTTTGGGCCTTGGTATTCAAATGCCCTTTCACCCATTGTTTTAAGTTTC
>NW_004798433.1:35458-38842 GCF_000002075.1 Aplysia californica
TCAAAGGTTTAGAGTGTTGATGTGTTTCCTTATTTTGCATCAAAGGCTTGTAGTGAAAGAACGTTGGTTGTCGCGAACGCGTGAAGTTTATATTTTTATTTTGTTTTATACTTAACATAATTATTTGTCTTTCCACTGTGTTTGCGTGTGTTCAGGTGTGGTTTGTTCCTTCTTTCCTATCAAACATCTCTATCGTCCTTATCTCTTTTCCTTCTTCTTTTTTGTGTGTTTGTTACTCGCTTGTAACACCTCAAATCGTCGGCACTTATATGACCTAGTTCAGTTGCAAGTGCCGTAAACTCTTAATAAAACAGTTCTTCCTTGTTCTGAACATTTCCAACTTGTGTAGCAGGAACGTATGATCCGGAAGACAGTGTAGACTGAGGAGGCCCGTTTCCCTGCTATTTTTACAGCACTCATTTAGTTTTTCTTTCAGTTACTCCTGGGGAAGCCCAAGAGACGAAACATTGAGCTGCGTCTGTTAAACAAAAGTAAAACTTTTTTTTTTTTTTTTATTTGTCTGAAAATCTAACAAGGCTCTCCCTCCTACTTTGCTTTCCAAACATTGATGATGATGATCCACGCAATGTCTCTGCTGTGTACAAAGATGATGATGCTGAGGAGGAGGAGGAGGAGGAGGAGGAGGAGGAGGAGGAGGAGGAGGGGGGGAGAAGGAGGAGGAGGAGGAAGAGGAGGAGGAGAAATGAGAGGAGGATGAGAAAGAGGAAAATGAGGAGGAGCGGGGAAGGATGATGACACTGTTCAGGATTTATTCTGAGTGCTAGTTTATTTTTTCGTTGGGTGCTTACTTTAGATCTCCCCATGCTGTACTCAGGGGCAGGACACAACCCCCAATCATGGAAAATGAGAAGTCCTAAAATCATAACTATTGTTGCTGTTGTTTTTGGGGTTTTTTTTGTTTGTTTGTTTTTTGTTTTTTTTGCAAATGGATCAGTGGGCAATGGGTATTTCATGATTTTTTGGAACCACTTCTTGCGCAACTCCTCCACGAATAAGAAGATATAAAAATATTCACATATATAGTCATAGTAAAATCCAAAAACAGAAAGGAAAACGCTGGAGCAATGGGAATCAGTGTGCTAAGCGTGTTCACACATAACATACCCAGAGGTATAACTAGAGAGTAACATACAAATGAAACAAGTGGGAGAGATTAGGACGACACAGGTGTTTGATTTAAAGGAAGGAGTACCCGCCAACCACCCACTGGGGGACATAATTATTAATTATTCATACTTGGTACAAGAGAAAAGAGGCTGAGCAATACCAGACATCACAGCATGCCCTAATTAGCAGTCTATACAATTAAATATTTTATCCCCCCCCCCACCCCCCAAATCGACACAATTTAGAACATCTAAGATCTAAGAGGCAGACTACTTCGACCATGCTTGTCAGGGCCATTCCCGGACAGGTGGTATACAGCGTACCAGCATACGTTAGTAAGGCTATAGTAAAGAATAAAAAGTTTTCCAAGGTGAGAATCGAGCATTTGGCTTCTAAGCACCACTACGAACAGCCCAACCACTGCACCTCATACTACCTCTGCCCTTGTCCGGTAGCGGCAGCCATCCCTGCATCAATATCAGCAAACACAGGAGATGCTGCTTCTTCAACTCCAAAAACGTAACCCTGAGCGAACCACCCTGATCAATTCTAGATCGAAGGCGCCCAAAACTTCAAGGAGTAATGCCGAGTCGGAAAAGATCCTTCCCGCATCAATCAGCAATAAAGGACACCTTTTCCTTTTCTGTTCGTAGGCAATTTATTGAAACCAACCCCCACGCCCTCGCGTGCATCCTTACAACCGTAATCCGGGTCACAACCAAGACTTTAGCCACCCCTGAGCCAGCAGAATCCCCCCTCGCCTTGACAAGGATTATGACGAACAATTTAATTATCTCCTGGGGTATTGTTCGAAAAGAAACAGACAGGAGATCGTGGCTGGGGCTACGCTTGTTCTGGGTTTTTTGACAGGGTCCTGACAATTGAGAAAAGAATGGCCGATGACAGGAGTCAGAAGTGGATTCCGATGGTAGGCTCGAGCTCAACCCCCAAGAAGCAAGTAAGGAAGCAGCGAAGCACGCAAGCACATGTGTATGCGCATAAGTATTTGAGATTTGAGATAGTGAATAAGTGAGTAAAAGAGGGCGAGTGAGTGAGTGAGTGAGTGAGTGAGTGAGTGAGTGAGTGAGTGAGTGAGTGAGTGAGTAAGTGAGCGAGTAAGAGAGTGAGTGGGTGAGTAGCATCGGGTGTGTTGTAAAGACATGCAGCTTCAGCCCCGAACCTAATAAAAACCATCAATTGCTTTGTGTCGGTTTTGAGCCATGCAAGGTCAAGGCCTCAGTGATATTCAGTCTCTGGGAAATTAAGTGCCGAGGCTTAATTAATATTAAAATAATAAATGACATTTATATAGCGCTCCACCCCGATTAAAGTACACAGACTCTGGGCGCTTTACAATACAGTACAACGCACAGCAGTAAAATAAAACGTTGTGTTCTGACTAAAAGAAAATCACTGCAAATATTCATCTTATATTTAAAAGCAGAAACGACTTCAGCTGACATTTAAATGAATCAAAAGATTTGATCTCTCTAAAAGTACTTGGTGAAGCATTTCAGATCTTTGGGCCTTGGTATTCAAATGCCCTTTCACCCATTGTTTTAAGTTTCATAGATGGCAAAATAAATTTCTTTTTGTCAGCTGATGACCTTAAACTGCGAGTTGGAATGTACAGTCCTAACACATTTGATAAATATGATGGTGCATTATCATTCAAACATTTGTGACATAGGGTGGCCAACTTGTACACAATTCTTTTCTCAACAGGAAGCCAATGCAGTGTCCGTAAAAGATGTTTTGCAGAGTCTCGCTTTCTTTTCCATAAAACTAAACGTGCAGCATTGTTTTGGACAATTTGAAGTCTATTAACTTTCTCCTGGACAAACCAACGAAATTTCATTCTCCCTGACGGAAAGAGCGCCTGGTTGGACGGAGCTATAGTCATAGTTGATTGGTAGTAGACGCCCAGATCATTCATATCATTTTTCGAGTTATTATGCCTCAGAAGTTACGTTTAGGTGTTCGTCGAGTTTCTCTTTTTATTAAAATACATTATGTTTTGTCCCTCTAAGAATTTTTGTGAAATATATTATTTGATTTTAGTCAGAGAAGTGACTTCTTGGTGAAAAAAACCCGGCGGGGCTGAAGCTGCAAGCCCCACCCCACAAGACACCTCTGAATGAGTGAATGAGTGAAGAAGCGAGCGAGCGAGTGAGTGAGAGAGTGAGTGAGTGAGTGAGTGAGTGAGTGAGTGAGTGAGTGAGTGAGTGAGTGAATGAGTGAGTGAGTGAGTGAGTA
>NW_004798433.1:40446-103584 GCF_000002075.1 Aplysia californica
GGGGAAAGAAAAAGAGAAAGAGAAAGACAAGGTGTGTGTACATGGTTTGTGTGTGTGTTTGTGCATGTATGCATGTATATTGCGTGCTTGTGTGTGTGTGTGTGTGTGCATGTGTCTGTGTGTATGTGTGTTTGAGCGCGCGCGTGGGTACGTGAGAACAATATGATTTATTAATGGTTCATTTTACGGTACATGTATTTATTTTTATTTTAATAATCTAGAAATTTATTGATGCATACGCGAAATGATGTAGGCCCTACATGTATAATAGCTCTGGCATAAAGATAACGCGAGTGCTCAAAGGGAAATAACCCTATCTGCAATAGTATTAAAAGTCTGTATTGTTTTGCTACTTTAACCGGCGTTGCGGCACTAAAACACGTTCGAGATTGAGTAGAATGTATACGTTAAAACAGTCCTCGTCTTGTTGAAGGTCGGCTCTCTTCAAAAACAAACTAACAAACAAACTAAAAACGAAACAAAATCAATGGGTGATTTCCAAATAAGGCAGAGAGCCCATAGATGCGAAAAATGTCGCCTCCTCTTAGTTTAGTAAGTTTTAGTAAAAGTGTTACGGTGCTTGCAACTATGCAACACAATAAGGTCATAAAATGAGCGTAGAAGAAGATTAGAGGTGATACAAGAGAGTAACAAACAAGATACAGTGTAAAAAGAAGGAAGGGAGAAATAAAGGACGATAGACGTTTGGGTTTGATAAAAATGAAGGAGCAAACCACACCACAGTACCAGCAAACCACCCCTATCGCCTCTTCTTATTATGTTTTAAATACTGTATAAAGTGCTCCTACTGTCCGCGTTTCCTTAACACTCTCTCTCCCTCTTGCCCTTTTAACTCCCAGTGGAGCACAGGCCATCAACAACAGCGAAGCCTGTCCTGAGCATCCTTTTCTAGCTGTTTCCATGATGTCCTAACTTTTTTTTCAATTTCCGCTTATACCACTCGCCTCCATGTCATCTTTGGTCTTCCCTTCTTACGTTTTCCTTGTGGGTTCCACGTTAAAGCCTGCCTGATGATGCTTGTCGGGGGTCTCCTCAGGGTGTGCCCAATCCATTTCCATTTTTTCACCTGTATGTCTTCCTTTACTGGCCTTCTTTAGCTTGTTCTTTCCCACAGTTGAGCATTAGTGACTCGATCGTACCACTTGATCCCCACTTCCTCAAAACTATTTAGATAGAAAAGGAAAAGGAAAAAAAAACCCTATCGAAAGAAGTTCTTGTATAAAGACGTATTACTATGACCAACATCAAAGAAAAGAAATATCAGACACAAGATTTAATCAGTGGGACAAGAGAAGGCTTTTTATACTGAGCCTCCTGAGAAACTGTCAAATTTAAAGAAAAAATGATCAAATTGGTGGGGCTGCATGGAGAGAGAGAGAGAGAGAGAGAGAGAGAGAGAGAGATGGAAGAGAATGCCCATATTTTCTGAGAAAGAATATCAGACACAAGCATAAACTGAACAGTAAGCAGAAAAACAGAAAACAGCACAGAATACATGTCGACCACCTGAAAAAAAAAGAAATGGAAATCTAATACAGGGGAGTCCGCATAAACCGAGCATGGTTAACCCAAAAACAGGGGTACACCGAAAGAAAAAAAATCCACTTTTTTTTCCCTTTTATTTAAGTAACCTCTTCATAAAACAAAAACCCAGCTAAAGTGAAGAACATATTGCGGTCCCGCAGATTTCGGTTTAAGCGGACTTCACTGTATTGTCATGAAAAGAGCCGCAACAAAAAAAAGGAACAATCTCCACTTCCAGTGACACACACAAAACAATTTTAAACAAAACACAGCAAAGAATTACAAGCCACAAGAAAGGACTGGTAGCTTTTATTGATACCTCCACAACAGATCAACATTACAGATGAAATTCCTTCACCATGGACACAAAGCTATGATGTTCCTTAGCGTACCCTCATTGCTGTGTTATAACGTAGAAGAGACGCTGTTATCAACTGACCTACAAAGTCCACCATCACAAGTCCACCACAGTACCATCAGACTCGGCTGAAGGTGATATGGTTTTGAACCCAAGACCATGGGAGCTGCCAGATAAGCTCACCACTGACTTACAGCAGTAGGAGGAGGCTGGGCTGTGGCACACATACAATAACAGACCAACCATGCCTATGGAACAGTGGGACAGACAAACAATCCATTGACTATCATGGGTCGAAAATCTTTATCATGGTATGGTATACAAGACCTTTAGATCTATAAATTATTATATTTACATGTAAAGAAAGAGAAAAAAAGATTCCCTTCAGCTTCTACAACTGCCTTTTTCATTCCATTCTTGACACAAACAAGGTAAAAGAACAAAGGGCAGCTACTTTGGCTAGATCTATATATATAAAGTAGGGGAAACAACTCCAAGACCATAGCAAACAAACAAATTTAATTGGCAAAGTGTCCTGAGAGAAACGCTGTGTTATAAAATGTCAGCATAATATTTTGAAAACAAGTTTTGTACCCAATTTCTCTCCTTTTGAAAATATTTAGTATTAGTATACTCAAGGCAACATTTGTAGGTCATCAAAAGTACATGCACATTTTAAAGAGTGATACTTCATCCACTAAAACTGAAAGAAAGAGAAAAAATGCACTAAAGGCATAACAATACCATGCACCAAACAAGGACATATATATATCTTTATCGCACTATTACAATTCTTCACAACTAACACTAACACTAATATAATACAATGAAAAACAACTTTACTTTGAAAATGTCTGAGCTTGAACAAATCAGCACATAATGTGAAAGGATAATTCAAATTGTTTGCTTCACCAGAAAATTGAACTAATACGCAACTTTTATCTTAAAAAATAGTCAAAAGATACAGGTACGGTAACTAATGCGACAAGAACCAGATCAAACAGCATTGTTACAAGAGCTCATTAATGCCTCAAATATATCAGTAAATCATTCGAAGCAGGTATTGACAATTTATTTACATATGCACAATAATTCAAACAACGTAATAATCAGTGCATTAGTACATATATATATATCAGAGGTCATCAAACTATGGCTCGTGGGTCAGATACCGACTATGAGGTCAGTTCGTCTGGTCCAACACCATGAAAGATTGTGGAGGGAAAAAAACACCTTTGTACTACTGTCTTTTCAACATGGTCAGGACTTGGACACCAAACTAATTTATTCATTTCACTTAACTCCACAGGAAAGTAAAAATGCTTTTTTAGACTTCTTAACTTTAAGCGAATGCATCATACTCTCGATTTTGACTTTAAAATGTTACAAATATATTGAAAACAGGGAGCTGCCGTTTGTCCCACTACCCTTGCACAAGGATTTCTCAAGTTTGTCGTCTTCATTTTTTGTGTATTTTGTATTTTTTGTATTGATAAAACAATAGATTGGTTGCCTTCATTAATTTTTTTTTACATATTCAGGGTATTGCATTGAACAACATAGATATCTGATCCATGCTCGCCATTCTCAGTTATCCAGTCCACTTCTAAAAGAGTGTGGTGGCCCCTGGTATATATCAAAGAACTGACCAAAAAAAGATCACCACCGCACAAATTTTGTAGGTGGGGGGGGGGGGGGTTTACAGACTAGGACTAGGACCAATAACTCAGAAAAGTTTCAAAATATAACTGATGTTTCCCACCACTCAACAGCCAGAGCATTAGAAACATTGTGAAAAAAAAGCAGCTGTGAAAACATGCACTAGCTGCAAATAGTGTGGGTTGCATGAGAAAATCTCAGTTCTCTGATAGTTAGCATTTACATGTAACACTAACACCTCTTTCAATACAGTATAGATCATTTTAGAAGCAGGCAGTTCAGTTCTTGTAAGGAACAAGAAAAAAAAAGAAAGACAATCAGAGACAATGTGAGTTATTTGCCAGCTGCCATGTAAACCATATTAACTCTCCATTTCCCCAGTGGCGGTGGGTGGACCAAAATTTCGGTGGGGCTTAGGTTGCTTAATTCCACCTCTTTACCACAAAATGACAAGCAATAAGAATTTAAACAGTGATGGTTTTACATCATGGAAACAGCTAGAAAAGGATGCACAGGACAGGCTTCGCTGGAGAAATGCTGTTGATGGCCTATGGTCCACTTGGAGTTAAAAAGGGCAAGAGAGAGAGTGATGGTTTGGTTTTTCTATACTCAGGGAAAGCCACGGCATTTTGAGAACCATTCATATGAGAAGAGTCACCTTTGTCTTCCATCTCTTTGTTCTAAATTAAATTCTTCTGGATGGTGGGGACGAAGCGGTTTCCCCTCTAAATTCCCTCTAATTTGATCTAGATCGACATGATTACTGTTAAATCTCAGCAGCAGAAGCAAAAATTTGCGGAAACAGCACTTCAAACGAAGTCTGTCTATGAACTGGATAAGGCAGTGCAGTCGCGAAAATTATAACACACCTTACAAAAGTCCAGTGAGTGTATAGGTAACTGTGTCACTGGAGGAAAGTGTCTTGTAAACTTTTACCCCATTGTCAGGGCTAGGGAGAGCGTGAGCCCTCGGTACAGTGTTCTTTTTTCCCGAAGTCTTCTAACTTTTTTCAAGAAGAGTTTCATTAAGGACAGGCCGTGGGAATGGGCTTATCCTTTGCTGAGCCCTAAAGACTTTTGATCTTTTGATTAGCTGTTAGGTCACTATAGTTGTAAGCGGTGACAACAGTGATTGGATAAATGAGCAAGTCGCCAAGTTGATCACTATGTTCATTGTGTGTGATCCTAATGGTTTCAACTCGTTATTTTGTTATTTAAGAACTTTCATTTAATATTCAGTTGTGGGGGGGGGAGGGGGGGGGAGGCTCAAGCCCGTAAGCCCTTCACTACCCACCGCCACCGCATATCCCCATTTTTCAGTTACCCTAAGAGCATTCATAAAATACTGATTGTCCAGGAAGCATCTAAAGAACTACACATACATTATCTCATCAATGAACTACTTCATTTGCTGAAAATGCAAATTACAATGTATCTTTTCATTCCCAAACCCCCACCTAAAAACCTTTCAGTCTAGACTATACAAAGCAATTACATGTTTCAAAAATAGCCATAGAATATAAAAATTGTTTCAGAATTTGTATTTAGATTATAATACAAGAACTTCAGTTTTACTGAATTTTCCAGGTTGGGCTTAAATAGTGACAATTACGTAAAAAAAATAATGTTTTATACTTTTTGAGACTCAGATAAAAGATCACACTGGATTAACAAAAGTTGCAATCACAGAAAGCAGTTTAATCTTTACAAGAAAAAAGGCAGTTCTTTTATGTTAACTCAGTGCCATTGTGCCTACTTCATCACTACAGCAGCATAAAAAAATTTGCTGAGTGCTTCTGCAATGAGCTCCAGTAAAATACAAGTACATGTGTACATTTCAAAGGAACAAACAGCATTTCTTTTCTGCAAAACAAAACTATAACACACCCTGAAGCGCATGAGCCAGTTCCTTGAATCCTTAATTCATAGCGCAATTTTTTTTAAAAATGGAGATCGGAATTTAAACAAAATCATGCATTCAACATCCCATAGACTTTTGTATACTTCCACTAAAGTTGAGTTCTTGAACAAAAACAGCAGAAAAATACACTTCTGCCTGGACTGAAGGAAGGTAATGGAAGTAAACATTATAAATTAAATAGAGAGCTGATTAACCCTATCCGTACGTCATGTTTTACTATCATATCCATACGACGTGGTGAACTCTGAGCCACCACTTTCCAAAGAGGAAATTTACTCGTTAATCCGGTCCGTGCGCTTTGCATAGCAGTCTGTCAAAATGATTTTTTGAGAAATACTGAAAGTTTCAAGGAGATCTTCGTACTAGAACTAGAAGTATTCTAAGATGTGAAGAATACAACCCCTGGGGTACAAAATGACCCCAGGGCGTACGGATAGGGTTAAGACTTGAACACTGCAGCTTAAAAGAACAAAAAATTGTTTGAAGAGACAAAAACTGACGTGGCAATACAGTTTAAATTAACAGGAAATAATAGATAAACAAAAAGCAAAGAATAAAGGACTGTGCTAAAAAAATATGTTTACGAATAAAGAGCCCCAACATTTTGTGTGTATAATACCACTTTTTAAATCAGAAATTTACTTCAAAAGGATACTAAAGGACAGAAGTTATCATTTTCCTTTGTAAGATCAAGAAGATAATTAGGTCAAGACATCATGCTGCACAAAGTAAGGTAATAGTTGTATGACAGTAAGTGTTTTATGTACTCTTTAGTTTTAGTAAGTGTTTTATGGCACTTGCAACACAATAAGGTCATATAAGTGCCAAAGAATAGAGGAGTACAAGAGAGTAACAAACAAAAAAGAAGGAGGGGAGATAAGACGATAAGTTTGATAAGAAAGAAGAGGCAAACCACACGAGAGCACCCGCCAACCACCCACTTTATGTACTCTGAAGGAGTAGGGTCATTCAGGAGGGGAGCTGCTTCTACCCAGCCTGTCGCGGACAGCTAGAGGATACTATGAAGAAAGAATGGGGAAAAAAGGTTAACTTCCTCTCGGGTACAAAGATTGCTGCAAATAAGTCATGACCTCGACAGAGACCAACTTTAAAACCAGGAAACAGATGTCAGAAGACCATAGCAAAGGGAAGAGCAACAGCGAGTCAAATGTAGGTCACAATGAAGAGACAGATGTACCGTAGTAGCAGACACTTAATACAGTCAAATCTTCCCTAACGGCCACCTGTCCCAGACAATCACAAGTACAAATGACTTTCCCCCTTGCGTTTTTGTTAAAAATCATAATGAAATTGTCTAAGTCTAAGACGTCGACCTGTCAACCTTTTGGGTTGAACAATTTCAACTGTATATAAATCTAATATAAGACACACCTAATGAGGCACAAGACGATGAAACAAGAGTACAGACTCCAGACCCTATCCTGTATGTACTCACTGCAATCTGCATTGTGGGGAAAACTAGCTAAGTCAGCCTTACACTCTGTCATCACATAACACAAAATGCAAAACCAAAGAGAATAGAACACAAAGACTATTAGTATTTATCTGTAGCAAGGAGAAGGTACTACTGGCAGGTAGACCCACATATCAAAACCTGGGATTCAACAAATTTGTATCTGTACACAAACATGAAATACAAATACAGTAGAGGTAACTTCAACTCAAGTATGAAGCTGCAGGAACAAAATTTTGTGGGGAAAAAAAATAACTGACGAACACACAATGACCTTGACGGCTGTCTAGGTTTCCAACAAAGATTGACGCTTGTCCTCATATTAGTCTTGAAAAAAAAAGAACACAGTGGAATGAACCATTATGAATTATTCATTGAGAGAGGTATTAACTGCTTTTGTTAAGGTGCTACTTTAGCTTGTCATACTATAGTGGAATGCTGAGCAGCTAACTATTCTATTTGTATAGCAAAGTATTTAACTATTTACTTAGCATTGTAAACTTGAAGTGACACAAATGTGTGACATTGCTATTCAGTGAACAGAGCTGAGTTGCAAAAGAAAATTGTACTCTCTTGAGCAGAGATGAAAGCATGGGTGGATTAATATTTAAGTGCCAGCTTCATAAATTCCTGCAGAAAATTATAACAGTGAGCTTCATGCAAGCTATGACTGACAGCCACACAAATGTTTCACTTCAAAAACACATCTTTATAAGTGGTAATAGCAACATTGAAAGGGCAAAGATTTAAAACACTCTTTAAATCAGCTCCAAAGCCACAAAATGAAGCAATGAAGCACTGGTGCTCAAGCATCTTCAGTCATCCTGAGCCCTCCATCCCCATTTAACCCTTAAAGACCAAGAAAAAGCAGCATCAAATCACAAATTATGTAAGGTCAGATAGTTCATTATTGAATGCATGACATATATATAAACGGTTTATACATACAGAACATTTCAATTGCAATGTTTTACATTTTTTACATCATGATTACAGTCAGATCCTGGAAAAGATAATATGTGATTGAATTTTCTCTGTTGAAAAAAAAAAAATCTCATGCTTCATGGAACAACTTTCAAAAGTACATGACCGTTACTATACAGAAAAATTAACATGTTCCAATGTACATGGCATACATAAGAGTGTCAATCACTCCAGGTGCATGATTTAAAATTAGAATTTCAAAAATGCATGAAAGACATCAAAGCACTCAAGTGACGATCTTATCATCCCGTCATTCGAATCTCATATGAAATTACTTACAAACAAGTCTCCAAAACGGAAATCGGACATTTTTAGTACACTGCAAATTCGATCAAATGCATGTAATAAAAAAGAAAACAGATCCCACAGCGAAAATAATCATTGGTTTAAATCACATTTCATACAATAAGAATAAGCACTTTCACTTTCTTCCCACATCAATGTTGCATAAGAAGCATTTCAACCCACGCACAACCTTCAACAAATGTCGCATTAAATGGGTGTCATCAAAGGGAAAGTAGAAACACACAAATACATATTATATCAACAGTGATGGCTTAACAAATAGTATCATACCATACTTCAAGATTCCAGTTTCAGCGCATTAAAAAAATCGAATAAAAACACTCTGCAATGCCCTTCGCTCCAAAAGACAAAATAAAACGTCAATAAATTTTTTGCTCTTTACTATTGACACTCGGCTGCTCCCATTCCATACCTTGTTGTGCCTCCAATACAGTATTCACACAAGACACACTTTCCACGACGGTTTGAACCTCCAATGGAACAATACCAATATATTACAGTGGTGTCCACCCAACAGCAACTCCCTTGGAATTCAAGCCTTTTTGTTCTTAGGCGGAAGTTGCTGCTAAGTGAATTTTTCAAAAATGGCTAATCTGCACACCAACTCCTCCCCTCCCCCCACCCACCCACCCCCACACACACGGGTGGAGGTTGTTGTTATCTGCGTTGCTGAGAAGTGGACACCACTATACTTTAGATATGTAAGGAGAGGCCATCCGAAGGAAAACTGCAGTTCATTACAGTACAAAACTTGAAGGTAGCAGGTAATGGGAGTTTTATGCCAGGAATAACTTTCTTGCAATAGCATCTTTTCTTTTCCCCAAAACCCCTGAAAATAATATGCAGCTCAAAATTTATGCAGGACATGAAATCAAAACCTTTGACCTTAGGAGTTTATATAGGTTTAAGGGCTCATCAAACTTGGCCAAGTATACAGACATAATGTTGTCTACCAAATACCACACTGTGTGTGTGTCATGTAAGCCATTTAACTGTTTATGGTTTTGCAGATTTACAATTGCTTTTCATCATAAGTATGGGATATGGGTTTGCATTAGGCAGGACAAAGATTTAAAACAATAGAATTCATCTAATCGGAAACCATTTATCTGTAGTACAAAATAAAAGCCTTCAAACTATTTGGAATGGGTAGGGTGTTGACTTTATCCTTTAAGAAAGCTGAAAAATCAGGACCACGGGGAGCAACAGCTTCCCCAGACTCTTCCTCCATCTTATCATCAGATACTGGTCTCAAAGGCTTGCTGCTAGCATCACTGTCTTCGTCCTCGCTATCATTATCATCATCATCATCCTCAATATCCATCCAACCAGCGTCAGAACTTTCTTCCTGTTCAAAAACACTCTTCTCATTCTCCTCATCAAGACTGGAGCTTGCTTCCACCATCTTCGGCCACATGTTTTTGCGCCTGTTCTGAGCCTGATGATCATCTCCGCTAGAAGCTACGCTGCTGCTCCTCGCCTCGTGATAAGCTGACGGACCTTCAGACATATCATCTTTCAATGAGCCCAGCGACTGGTGGAGCCCGAGGTGTGGCAGGTCTTCTCCTAGAGAGCCAAAACCTGACGTCTCCGATGTATCGGCACTCGTGCTGTACGACGACTTGATGGTCTGAGGCGCTGACCCTGATGTTGAACTCACTGCCATCTCAATAGCTTCAGATTTAGCGCATGATGCTGAACTGGTTATGTCTTCCTCCGAAGACAGCGAAGCATTCCTCTCCCTTAATTTTGAGCCGGAAGAGCATGCTATGACAACTTGTGTATTATTTTCACCCTCCCATTGGGAGCTACCAGCAGCCAACATGCTCTCATTTCCGCGCACAATATTCACTGCAGTTGCTCTATTTTCGCGCTCACCATTGTCTCCATGAGACTCCTTGCTGTCATCGGCCTCTTCTTCATCATTTGCAGTAACTCCATCTTCACTTTCTATTGTAGTAGGTTCATTTCCAGGGGTTTTCAGGGACAGGGAGAAATTCATCGATACGTTTTGATTTCCATTGAGATCTTGTGTTTCTACTGCACTGTTTCCACCAAGATTTTCTTCATTATCTGACAGGTCTGAGTCAATCTCATCAGGACTCGGTTCCCTCACTCGACTTGCCAGCTTTGCACCCGCTCTTCTCAGCTCAAAGGCATGTCTCTGCAGCTGACGGTCTAGGAACTCATAGTCACTCTCTTCGTCTTCATCATCATTATCCTCATCATCGTCATCGTCGCTGTGACTGAAAGCCCCAACAATCATCAAACCCTGTGCAGTGGGCAATATATCCAGCGGGTATCGGCCCCTCTCTGGTGATAAAAACTTAGCTTTGACCCTCCGAGACTTTGAGGTGGAGACTTTTCCAGTGGGAGGCAATTGAAAGTCAAAATTCTTCCGGATGCTCTCTCTCACTGCGAGACGGCAAATGCACTGAAGAGACAATGGATCAACCTCAGCTGTTGAGAAAACAGATAAAAATAAAACAATAGTTGAGAGATCTTAAAACCATAGACAAAAACTGCATGGTAATATCAGAAGCATTTTCAGCTAAGCAACATAAAAATCAAAATGTCAACGTTTTGAGCTCTTCTTGGATTCGGACAGATTTTTATCCCCAAAGTATCAATTTTCAATAGTGAATCAAAACATATCTAGTGTCTCTTTCATATAGCAACAACCTGTTGAAAGACTAATTATTACAGTGGGCCACATTTATAACAGTCAGGTTCAGGATTTCGGCTAAAGCAGACTTATTATAAAATTATGAGTACGGTCTTTCATAACGTATAGTGAAAAAGTTCTTTTATAGCTGGAATTCAGACAGACATACTCGGCTATAACAGTGGTCCTACCATTGACAAAATCCTATTGAAAACACTCGACAAGACAGCAGAAGGAAGCAAATGAAACAGAACAGCATCCAATATGGCGAACTGCCCCGATGTGATCCACAGTAAAAAAAGGGTATTGCATCAATCCCGACTGTCCTGTTATGGCCGGGGCTCATTGTACCGAGGATCAGCAGGGTAAGGACCCCCCTCTCTACCCTTTTTTTTTTTTTTTTAAAGTAGAGGTTTCACAGCGTTCGCAATTGCATAAGGTCGTTTGAGCGCCAAGGGGTGGATGTCAACAGAGAAGTCCTTCAGACTTACTCTGCTCACCTCTCTAGCTTCAACAGCACAAAGTCTGCTTCGACTATCAAGGCAACCTGGAACTAGTGGGTCACAAGAGTGTGACAAACATACAAAAGAAGTAGAGGAAAAATTACGATAGTAAGGATTAGGAAAGAAAAAGCAGCAGTCCCCTGTCACAGTTCAGGCACAGTTATGAGCATGACATTGATGAATCAGCCCATTTACAATTACAATTCTACTGTGCATAAAAACTCGGGATGTTAATGTCCCCCCCTTTGGGGATGGCCTATAGACACTTCAGTCAAAAGCATCGCCTGGGGGATGCCTCCCTATCCGAGCACAAATTGTTTTGTAACCAGTCAAAAAGAACTTCTGTTCAGGCACAGAAAATCACAACCTAGAAACACCTTAAAATGAAAAGTTTCCATGCAAACATTAAATCTTCAATAATTTCAAATGAGAAACAGAAACACTTAAATAAAGATAAAACATGAATTTAAATGAACTTTTCCCTTCAATCTGAAGCTATATCTTCAGTCCTTTCAAATTTGTTTAACCACCCCAAAACAAATATAACATTAGCTTAATTTTAAACTACAAGCCAAACAAAATATTAGCATAAATTTTAACTACTGCACGCCAATCTTTACACTGGCTTAATTTAAAATAACTGCAAGACAAATTTAACATTCGCAAAATGTTGAACAATTACAGGACGTATAATAATTTAATAGCATTTTTAACTAGTGAAAGGCAAATTTAACATGATAAATGCTATATTAGCCCTATGCCCTGTTATATCGAGAAGGAGGGAACTGGTGAGAAATATCAATCATTGCAAGATTCTTGTTATATATGGGATCCAGTAATAAACTCAAGGGAAATAATAGAGTAGGCCTAATCTATGAGTTTGGTGTTCTGTTTATTTCTTTTTATTATCTCCCCTAAAGAGAATTTCGTTCTACAAGGCCTCTAGGTTTTACTTGATAAAAAATCAAATCAAGTTTCTTTCGTTAGCGCTAGTGATATTGACAGCTCGGTGTTGGCGATCAGACAGAAAGAGCTCTAGACTAACTGTGTTGTCCCCAACCCCACCACACCTGTGGTGCATTCCGTCTTCTGGCGTACGTTGGGTACACACCACACCCTGCCCACGTCACACATTCGCTCAATCCAACACAGCACTGTCACCTCTCCATCTCTGCATCCCCAAAAACGGAGAAGTGAGAGGCATGGTAGGCCTTGATAATTTCGACTAGGCTGGCCTATCACGCGACGTTTTCTGCTTGTCTGCGCATGCCACACCCTCCCCACTCATTAGCTCCGGTCGTCATTGTTGGCACACATGGGCTCTCCCATTCTTTGTTTCGCTAGATCACCAACAAGTTTCTCAACTGCATAGCAACAGCAATATTCCGCTATAACCGACTCGCGTGTTTCCCTGATGGCGTTATAGCAGCATTTTATTTACAAAGACAAAGAAGGGGAAAACAGGGTTTTAGAATAGTGTCTTTATATCAGACTTCTCGTTATTTCAGGACTCGTTATAAGTGGACTCCACTGTAATAAACTATGAAAACAGTGAATCTAATACTGACCTTATTTTAAGCAATTATAAGATAAATGTGTTGCAGTGTGGAGAAATCAGGCACTCGTCAAAATAACGAAATCGGAGAATCCGACATTTTGCCATCCGTTCGATAATTTTTATTGAATTTTCTTTTTTGGGCTCAACACCTTTTATACCTATTTAAAAACACATTTTGTGAGAACTTTACAGAAAAATTTTGATCAAAGGCGCAGAAAATGTAAATTTAGTTTTCAAGGACACTCAAGTTTCAAAAGTCACCAAACTTTGGCGGCCATTTTCTCACTAATTTTACCTCTGACACAAAGTGACCCCCAACGCAAATATCATCTTGACTTCTGTTCAACATGGATGGGCCTTTTTGTTCATCAAAAGCAAGACAAATGAACAGGCTTTATGAATATACCAACAACTCCATTTACCCAAACACTGACGAGTGCCTGATCTCACGTTGTGACACAAATGTGATATTTACCTGATCTTACGCTGCTAAGAGACAAATGACTTAAATAATCAAATCGCCCACACTTGTTCAACAGGTCATAATTCGAAGACAAGACGCTACCTTAGAATTTCAAAGTTCTATCTGATATTTTGGCCATTTTGAGTTACTATGACCATGAGGTCACACACCAAATGTTCTATCTGTTCAAAATCATGAGATTATTCAGAGTCGCCATCAAAATATTCAAAGAATGGCATTCAAAAATGCTTCACAAGTTGTGAAACTCAAAATTTTTAGCGTCAAATTTCTTGAAACTAGGAACAGAGCAGACAAAACTTTGTAATTCTGAGGTAGCAAAAAAATTAAGACTTACGAAGCATGATGGGATCTCCAATTTTATTGGCCGGATCAGGTAGGACCAGGGAGGCAAAAGACACAGGCAGAACACTCTCTGAGGTGAATTCTGTCTCGCTCAAGCGTCGAATTTTAAGAAGCTGGTGGGGGGTGTAGTGTAAAGGTTGTTTGTAATAATTTCTATAATAATGCAAAACTACAAAAGTTCAGAAAAATGTCATGCCCTTGTAACTTTTTTTTATGTCATACAGAAATAAAAACTTTTATACATAGTTGAACAAAAGCTTATTTAATAGTGGGAGCAACCCTCAGTTTGGCCAATTTTGGGTCAAGCTACGCGAATTAAGATGCTGGCTGATTCTTAAAGGTCAACCATTTCTCTGTTTAAAAATACCAAGTAAACAATTGAGAAAATCATTATTCACATTGTAAATTGCCTTTAGAAACATGAGGGTGGGTGGAAATGAGATGAATTTCACAATAATTGTCGTTTATCTCATACCGTTTTGTTGTTGTTGTTGTTGCAGTTTCCCCCCTACTCCTTCCTTAGTTTTCATCCCTTTGACATGAAACTTTCAGGAAACATAGATGGCATTGCTGTCATCAATGTAACACAGAGACATTTTCAAAAAATTTTAATTTTTTTCCTTTGGCAAGAGATTATGCCACCAAAATTTAGAAAAGCACCATATACATTGTGAAAATTCTCTTCTTTTTTTTTACACCTTTTCACAAATACTCTGTTACATTGATAGATAGGGCATTGTTTCAGGTATACCCTCACCAAATTTGGTCAAATTAATTGGTAAGTAAATAAGAAAGCCTTTGGGATTGACATTAATTGTTTATTTTCAAGGTGGTGGCCGTTTCAATAGTAACTGCTGTAGAAATGCAAGAGCAAAAGTACAGTCGAACCTGCCTTAACTGAAACCTGAGTAAAATGGAAACCTGTCTTAACGGAATCTCCCAGCTCCCCCCTGTCAAACGCGGAAACGGAAAGAAAAATCCGCTCCCTTCCGAGGGTTTTACCTGTCTAAGACGGAAAATGTGTTGCCCGCTCAGCCCTGATTTGAAACAAAACTCGCAAGTTTGGTTCCCCGGGAACTTTCAATGGTAGCCAGAGGCCAGAGGTGTGAAATGAGTTTGACCAATGCCTGCCGCCCTGATTGTACAGCCAGCCGAGCAAAGGGTTCCTCGAATCATTGTTACAAGGCGGTGAGGGGCGGCATTGGTTGACAGCGCTTATTACACCGACGGGTGGGGCTAAGGGTTGAAGCAAAGAAGATGTTCAAACATTTCTGATTTTAATAGGTCAAACAGTGGTCCTATGAAATGCAAGCACTGGGGGTAATTGGATAAATAAGACTGACGCATGTCATTATCAGAGAGGATAGCAGCTGAGGGGTATGAATTGTTGACCACTTGCAATTGCTTGCCGACCAGAAAAGTGACCCTTGATCCCACCAGCTGGGCCTTTGAATCCCCCCTCCCCTCCCCCTCCATCTCCCCACTAAATTCCCCTGTCTAAGATGGGATTTTTTTCTGGCTCCCTTGCGATTCTGTCTTACACAGGTTCGACTGTACATATCAAGAGATTTTTCTATGCCTAACTTATATGAAGACTTATATTTGACCTCGGGCAACAAACATAGAAAATGGACCTCGAGGGTTGCTCCTTCTGTTAAGGTTATAAAATATGTATTGAGTCGAAACAAATGTTACTGTAGGAAAAGTGCACAGCACGAAAAAAGATAGGAAAGACGTTGAGAATCCAAATTTATTTCTTATACACAAAGAATAAATTAATGTTGCATCTTTTCCTCTTTTCAAACCACCTTCAGGGCAGATTACATTTTTACTGATTAAAATGAAAAGTTTAAGGCTATGCTTTTGAGTATGTTCAAATGTTCAAACAAACACCAAGTCTGGGAGAGGGGAAAGGAGGGGGGGGGGGAGGGGAAGGGAAATTCTTAACATTAACAAAAACAGACCAGCGAGCAGCACCCACCTGATCCCCGACAGGAACTACAAGAATTCCACTGATCTTGATCATGTTCTGGATGGCTTCTTTCTGCTCCGAGGGGCACGATGCTCCGCAGTAGACACGGTCGTAGAGGCGGTTCTCAGGGGCAAGGTTCAGGCAGTTGCCAACAGCAAACTCTGGCTCACACAGTTCAAGGTCGTCAAATTTCCGACTTGCAGTTTTAAAACTGTCCAGCTTCTTCCTGGCATATGTCACATTATCTTCATGCAGCTCAATTCCGTGGTTGATGCCATAGGGACCTGTGAAAATACAACCCAGTCTTTCAGAAAGAACCTAATGCAATGCAAATCGGCTGACCTGGTCAAATACATCTTACTAAGTTTTGGGGGTAAATTCTATACAGTGTGGGGTTTTTTTGTTGTTGTTTTGTTGAGGGGAGGGGGGGGGGGGGTTGTTTGGTTTTTTTAATACATTACGTCAGACTATATCCAGTGTGTTTTGCTGACTCCTAGTATGTGCAGCCTGTATCTCTTCCTCTCTTGTGCTACTTGAGAACTCTTTCCTGCTTCATACATGGTGCGAACATTCCATGACGTAATCCGAAGAGACTTGATCGACAGAGAGGATTTCGGGTCAGGAGAGTCCTCTCAGCTTTGTCCGCTGTATTTCACTGTTCCGGCTGATACAGAAGCTCCTCCGTCTCCCAAGATGGAAAAACAAAAAGCCATGTTTGTCCATGTTTCTGTAACTGGCTGTTTTTACTGAGTCGGGAAGTTGGCCCACCGCAAACTGGCACTTTTCGGGCGACAAGACCTATGCACCTTTAGTCGTCTCTTATGACACGCAGTAGCACGGCAGGTGTATTCTTTGTTCCCCCATAGTAAAACTATAGGGTCCTCCACCTGCAGGGGCTTAATACGACTGTGCATCCTTTAAATGGTTCTGAACCACTGTTAATTTTTTTCAAATTTGAAAATTAGTTTAGTTTTAGTAAATGTTTTACGGCACTTGCAACACAATACAGATAAATAAGTGCCAAAGATTAGAGGTGTTACAAGAGAGTAACAAACACAAAAAAGAAGGAGGGGAGATAAGGACAATAAATGTTTGATAGGAAAGAAGAAGCAAACCACACCAGAGCACTCGCCAACCACCAACTTCGAAAGTTAAGTGGTCCGGAAGTTTTAGGCGACCAAGGTGAGGAACTTTCACAAATATACAGATATACATTTTCAAAAAGGAATGACTCTCCAGCTTAGGACATGAAGGCATGCAATTACAGTGAGTAGGCCTATAGGATACACCTACAAGTGTATCACTTTCACAAATTCCAGCCGGAGAACCCCAAGGCAAAAACGCAAGCTGTCACTACTAGACGTCACAGTTAAAGTAAAAGCAAGTTCACAATGGCGATGTAAATGTTAACAAAGAAACAAAACAGCTTGAAATTCAACACCCGGGAATTCTATAATGCAAGCTACCATTAACTGATCAGTCTATCACTTCATGAAATGGAGATGACAATAACTTACCAATCATAAATCCAACCATGGTGTTAAGGTATCCTGTTCCACTGCCCAGGTTTAAAAAAGACATCCCCTTCTCTAACTCCAAAGCTTCCATGACAGCAGAGTAAATGCAAGGGGCAGACATGTGAAGTGTGCCACATTTCCATGCCAGATCTTTGTAAGCGCTGTCTTTGTACTCTGCAAGATAGTAATGTGCCCGGTCGACAATCCGGAACACCCTTTCCACCTCAGACGTCTTGATGTAGTTGTCTTCCCTCAAATTATCAACCAGCTCGTCATTGTCTTGTCCAGAACTTACCGCTCCCCCCATGCCTGCAGTTTAGCAGAACGCGTAGATACAAACTGAGAAAAGGAGAGAAGTCCTGTCATACAAGAGGGCGACCTGCAAAATTTCATAAAATCAAAAATAAGTAAAAGCAATCAAAAGATGAAATAACATGAGTCTGAGAGATAAAAGAAGTTGACAATTGAAAAATACCAGTAATAAAACAGTGGGTCTACTTGAACTCTTCTCCCCCCCCCCCCCCCCCCATACACACACACAAACTCACATATAAACACAAATTCAGGGAAACAGAAAATTGACGTTATTGTTTCAGCTCGGTGTGTATGAGAATGGTACTAAAACAGCAACCCAGATAAGAGCAAGCTCTACCTAACATAACCACAGCTCGTGTAACGGAATTTTTCTAGATACAATACATTAACCTTTTTAGCAGCATACTTTTCCTCTGACAGAAACCTTTGTTGTAATAAATTGTCTGACGACAAAAATCTTTGATGATTCAAAAACAGTGTCATCACCAAGACTTACCCTTAATTTCAGTGTGCGTGAATATAAACTCCTCTCAAGTTTATCTCCACACTATACCAACTCGAGCGAAAATTATGCTAAGTATAGGAACTAAGTTCACACCATATCACGAAGAGCCACATCTTTCAAAATCTCGTCTAAAGGAGGAAAAGTCCATTGTGAGTAATACCACCCTTAGGCGATCAAGCATCACTCACTGACACTGTTTATGTTCTCACTTTCCGACATAACAACACCATCACATCAGGTGATTAGGAGTCTCTCTCTCTCTCTCTCTCTCTCTCTCTCTCTCTCTCTCTCTCTCTCTCTCTCTCTCTCTCTCTCTCTCTCTCTCTCTCTCTCTCTCTCCATACAGTGTGTATGTGTGTGAGTGTGTTGTTGTTGTTGCTACTATGTGAGTGTGTGTAAGTGTGTGTGTGTGTTTGTGTGTGTGTGTGCGCGCGCATGTGTGTGTGCATGTGTGCGTGTGCGCATGCATGTGTGTGTGCACGTGCGTGTGTGTGTGTGAGAGAGAGAGAGAGAGAGAGAGAGAGAGAGAGAGAGAGAGAGAGAGAGAGACACAGACAGACAGACAGACAGACAGACAGACAGACAGACAGACAGACAGACAAACAGGGTGTCCAGCAATATTTGCTGAAAAAATTTACTGCCTGGAAAAATAATTTACCACCCAGCAAATCAAACCCCACACCAGCTAGTAAATTGTGAAATAACTTCTCCAAGACAGAACTATCAAACATTAATAGTAAAATTATAAAATATGCAATGCATAAAAATTGTAACTAACACAGAAACATACTTTAATACACCCACAAGAAAACCTACAACTCGAGGCGACAGACCTCTTGGCCTAGCACTAGCATTACCACCAATGATTGTATAATTCATCTTTGGATTGAGACTTGCCAAAAAGCAGCATTTGTTGTAATGAGATAAAAGACACTGACACTGGATTGAGCTCAGGTGATATGTATCCAAAAAGCAGTGAGTGCACCACTGAAGACAGAAAGGAAAGAATCTCTATGCAATGAGTGGGTAGTTTTAAAGCCTCTGATCAAGTCTGTCCAAATTTTCTTTAAATCCTACTTTTGCTTTTCTACTTGATGAGAACTTCTTGATGATTTTACGTTATAGACACTTCATGAGAATACAATACCAATTACAGTCAAACCTGCCCTGATGGCCACCTCTATAAGATGGCCACCTGTACAAACGGCCACTTTCCATTTCCCCCCTTGCGTTTTTTCTATATAATTTAACTGTGTAAAACGGGCACCTGTCCAACGCGGCCACGGTCACAATAATTTAACACACAACCCTTATAATACTAAAGCAATAATACCTGTCTAAGACGGTCACCTTAGTGACTCCATTACGTTTTGTCATAAATTGTGCATTGGCTCCTGGCGTTGTGGGCGAGCCGTCATAATTCAATCACCTGTCGTTGTTGTTAGGTAGTCCCTCCAACCGATCATGTTGCGTAGGCCCCTCCCACTGTTGACCAATAGCTACCAATTTTCAGCTGCTGGAGAGGTGAGCGTGTGATTCCTCATAACCCATAAGCCCCGCCCAGAACTCATACACAAATCGTAAATGAGATGAGTGGTTACTGTTTACCCAATTTGTAACAAAGTAACAAAGGACGTCAACATGAACTTGTTACAGAAGCGTCCCTCGTTCTCCGAGTGGTGGCGACCCATGTGTTTGTTTTAACATGGCACTCGGTCTATCTTGTCTGATACATTTCGTTTTATTGTCACCATTGTGCAAAATCAGCGACAAAATAAAAATTACAAACGAAATACAAACCAACAACAACACCAACAAAGACAACATAATGGGGCTACTTTCGATTGGGACCTCAGATGGGAATGCTTTGTTTTCTTTATCTTGATCAGTCCTGCCTAAGACGGCCACCTGTCTTATACAGCCACTTTTCTCCTGGACAATGGGTGGCCGTCTTACGCAGGTTTGACTGTAATTAGTAGGGAAAAATTTTGGGCTCACACTGTCAAGTTCGGTAAGGAGGCAGCTGTTAAGCAGAATTTGTACACACCCAAATTTAAACAAAAAGGAACCTGCCAGCGAGCCAGATCAACAGGTTAACATTTTCATTTAGATGTCAGTTATAATTATCACTGTGAGCTACATACAGTAGCCTATAGGATGGGTCTGTATTTTTTTTAAATGTTGACACTTTTCATTTTTGTAAATGGGAAAGCAGATAGTCGAACCTGCCTTTGAGATCAACTCTTATAGCAGTCATCATTATTATACCAGCAGCCATGATGTATGACACCTTTGCATTTTTCCTATGTCTTTTACCTCTCTATGCATTATGGTCCCTGTCAAATGTGGCTATCGTCAGCCATTTTTGCAACACTTCTTTTAGTCAGCTTCAAAACCTACTCATAGTCTGTCATAGCGATCACATGCTTCAAAAGTTTTCCATTAACCCATCATCCTACTAAATGCAAAACTAAAGAAGCAATTTGGTTTTATTCTTTATCACCTGACTAGGCATTAAACTAGTAAGAAGGGGCAGAATTTAGTGTAGCATTTATCCAATGTTGCTAATGATATCCAAGTGTCCAATGAACTGAGCCTACTGACATTACTGTATGTTTTTTTGTGGGTTTTTTAAAAAAGTGTTTTTCGGCACTCTCAACACAAAAGGTCATATATGAGTGTGCGGGACACATTAAACAGTTTTAGTTGGTAGGAAATTTTGAATTTTGCCCAGGTGGTGGCCAAAGCCTATTCTTATCGATTTTGGACCACCAAGGGATCTTTAACATGCACAATTTGCACACAGGACCTCTGAGATTTTCGCCCATATCCGAGAAGGCTAGGTGTTTGATCTTACCTACCATAAAAGACAGCAGGAAGTAGAAGCAGGAGAAAGGCTGCAGACAGAGTCAGGAGTCCAGAGGAGGGGGCAAAAGAGGTGAGGGGATGGGGGCAGAAAGTGGAGATGAAAGCAGACGATAGAACATTGTTAGAGATAAGGAAAAAACATAGAAGAAGAACATTTTTAGAAAAGAAAATTTTCTGGCGCTATCGGGATTCGAACACGGGGCCTATTGAATAAGAGGCAAACACCCTAACCTCTCGACCACGAGAATCCCTTGACATTTATATGTGTAGAGGGTCAGGGAGGGATAGTGTCTCTGTATGGGGAAGGCCTGCCATGTCCTTTTCAGGACAGCCCTCTTTACATTGGTTCTCACCTGACACTGAACTCTCACCTGTGGCTTCACGAAGCTGAAGCATACGCAGCGGCCACACCCCGGTAACCGTTTTGGCAGGCGGGCTGAACCAGGTAGAGGGTAGCTGGTCATGTTTCGAACCCACTAATGAGTAAATTAGGGTCTGTCTCCCAAGGCATGCAAAAACTGGCTCCGGCGGACTGTGCAGACGAAACCACTCGATGGTTCAAAGGCCAGAAAGGCTGTCCCAGCAGAGCGTCGTAGAGCGCGACAAGGGCACAGTGAGATAAGAACACACTGCTGGCCATCCGCTGCCTCCTGGCCCATCTCCAGCCGTCTCGATTTTGTCGTGCCACCGGAACTAGATGGACAGGGACAAGAGAGTGAGGCTGACTACTTTGCGCAACTCTCCCTCACTTAAATCAAATTCAAGCGCAAGTCACGACTACATCATCCCCACCCTCATCATCGCCCTCATTACTTCTCAAGTCCTTCGGCGACGGACGAGTGGCCAAGCGACAGGCGTGGACACACTGGCAGTCGTAGTCACAACTCTACATGTAGGCAGTCCAGGCCTTGTGGTCGCTTTTCAGTGAATGAGACAGCACTGGAACTCGGCAGCCACTTGGGCGACGAAGCAGCCCTCTTTAGGATAGCACTGTTTCTCCCCACATCCTGGGGACGGGACTAGAAAAGGTGTCCTAAAAATTGCCTGTCTCACCCTCCCCCGGCTAGCATGCCCGCGGCTGGCAGGGGTCCCACACCAGCGGTAAGAAGAACTCAAAAAAATCTAAGACGACCATCACCTCTGGCGCATGAAATGCGCGCACCCTCCTTGACCGTTCAGGGAGTAACCGTCCCGAAAGACGGACAGCCCTCATTGCCAGCGAACTGGGCCGATATAAAGTACAGACTGCCACCCTCAGTGACTCGCCTCGTTTAAGAAGGACAACTCACAGAGCAGTCTGTCGGCTACACGTTCTTCTGGATCGGTCGTGGACTCGACGAGCGTCGCGAGGCAGGAGTTGGTTTTGCTATCAAGTCCAACCAGGTCAACAAGCTGGCAGCTCCCCCTAAGGGAATCAACGATTGCCTGATGACTGCCCGCCTCCCGCTCCCCAAGAAGAGATTCGCCACGCTGATCAGCGCTTACACACTCACTATGACCATCCCCGACGACATAAAAGGAAAATTCTACGAGGACCTAAAGAAGACCATCACAGCCGTACCCAGGGCAGACAAACTCATCTTCATTGGTGACCTCAATGCTCGAGTCAGCAGAGACCACAAGTCGTGGGAGGGAGTGTTAGGGAAACACGGTGTTGGCAACTGCAACAACAAGGGACTCCTCCTGTTGAAAACCTGAGCTGCCCACGATCTCCTCATCACCAACACGGTCTTCCGCCTGCCCAATCATAACAAGACGTCATGGAGGCACCCCCGCTCCAAGCACTGGAATCGACTCGACTATGTCATCATCAGGCACAGAGACAGACAGGATGTGAGAGTCACAAAGACCATGTGCGGTGCAGAATGTTGGACGAACCATCGTCTCCTCATCTCTAAGATGAGCCTCAGAATCACACCATCCAGGAGGCCCCAAGGCATGAAAGTGGCCAAGCGATTGAACGTCTCCAAGCTCAAGAATGATCTTATCAAACATGCGCTGGTAGAAGTGCTAAAGGGAAAACTACAACCAAGCAACATAGACCCACATGCCGAAGTGGAAACAGAGTGGGCATGTCTTCGTGATGCCGTCTATGATGTTGCCTTAGACATCATTGGCTCCACTACCGGCAAGCACAAAGATTGGTTCAATGATAACAGCTGTCACATCCAGATAATATTAGAGGAGAAGCACCGACTCCAAAGAGTACTCCTCAATTACCCCTCCTCCACCTCAAAGAAAGAGAATTTCAATACGGTCAGGAGGAAAGTACAGTACGATCTACGACGACTATGACAAATGGCTCAGTGAGAAGGCCGACGTCATCCTGGCCTACTCAGACAGGAAGGACATGAAGAACTTCTTCAGTGCTCTCAAAGCCATCTACGGACCCACCTCGTCAGGGCAGTCCCCTCTCCTCAGCGCAGACAGGGGCACGCTGATAACAGACAAGGAGAAAATCCTCGAGCTCTGGGCACAACACTTCACGAGTGTCCTCAACAGACCATCATCCTTCAACGAATCAATAGTGAAGACATTGAAAGACTACCACAAGTGCCAATTGACAACACTCTGGCAGACCCAACAACAGAAAAAGAAGCAATGCTCGCCATCAAACGCCTGTCCAGTGGCAAGGCACTTGCAGGTGCTGACTCCATTTCAGCTGAAATCTATGCTTCTGGAGGCCCGACACTAATAGAGAGACTGACAAGCCTGTTTACCTCCATGTGGTTACAAGAAAAGCTGCCACAGGAACTCAAAGACACTTCGATTGTCCACCTTTACAAGCGCAAAGGAAACACGAACACCTGCTACAACCACCGAGGAACCACCCTGCTCTCCATCACTGGGAAGAGTCTGGCTCGCATCCTGCTCAATCGTCTCGTTGCACACCTGGAACGTGACCTGCTCCCTGAGAGTCAGTGTGGATTCTGCGTGGGATGCAGTACTCTGGACATGATCTATGCTGCTCATCAACTATAAGAAAATAGCCAAGAGCAGAACTTTGGACTCTACTCCACCTTTGCAGACCTGATGAAAGTATTTGACATTGTCTGCCGTGAAGGGCTGTGGAAGATCATGGCAAAGTTTGGGTGCCCCGCAAAGTTCTTCGTGATGGTCCAACAATTCTATGATGGCATGACAGCAAGAGAGCAGGACGGTGGCTAGTACTCCCATTCCTTCCCCTTCACTAATGGAGTGAAGCAGGGCTGTGTGCTGGCCCCCACTCTGTTCAGCATGATGTTCTCAGATATGCTGACCGATGCCTACCACAACGGAGATATCGGTGTCGATTTTCGTTACCGCACAGATAGAAAACTTTTTATCCTTTGGAGGCTGCAGGCGAAGACCGAAGTCCATGCAGGCATAGCCCACGATTTCCTCTTTGCGGACGACTGCACGCTGAAAGCCAGTACTCAGTCAGACATGCAGGGAAGCCTGGACAGTTTTTCCAAAGCCTGCGAAAATTTCGGCCTTATTATCGCCACAAAGAAGACCGAAGTACTGTACCAGCCAGCCCCATTGGCTCCTTACATAGAGCCCCAATTTACCATCTATGGTCGGAGACTAGCAGTGGCAGATAAGTTTGTTTACCTTGGCAGCACTCTCTCTCGCTCGGTCAGTATCGATGAGGAAGTGGCCTACAGAACTGTCAGAGCTAGTTCAGCCTTCAGCAGACTGAAAGACAAGGTCTGGGAGCCAAGAGGACTGAGCCTTTACACGAAGCTCAAAGTGTATAAAGCAGCAGTTCTACCATCCCTGCTCTACGCCTGCAAAATGTGGACAGTCTACAGCCGGCATGCCAAGCAGCTCAATGCCTTCCACATGAGATGCCTCAGGACCCTGCTTCGTACCAAGTCCCAGACACTGAGGTAATACAGCGGGCCAAGACGGAGAGCATACGCTATCCTACTGCCCTCTCAGCTCCGGTGGGCCGGCCACGTTCACCGTATGGACAACTCTGGCCTCCCAAAGAAGTTACCCCACGGTGAACTAACCTAACTCAAGGCAAATGTTCTCTCGGCAGGCAGAGAAAACGCTTCAAAGATGCTCTGAAAGCATCCCTGAAGAGTTGTGACTTTCCCCATACCACCTGGGAAGAAGCTGCTTGCAATTGCACAGCTTAGCGCTCATTAGTAAGATCGGGAGTCGCCAAGTTCGAAGAAAGATACATCAGAAAGAAAGAATGGAGACGGCAGCAGAGAAAAGACCGAGAAACCCCTACCTTCCAGCCTAGTCCATCCCCAACCATCCCCTGCCCCCACTGCAACAGACATTTCCGAGCGAAGATCGGCCTGATCAGCCATCTCCGGTCACACCCCACCCCTCCAGTGATGTGAAGTCAAGGTCATCTTTGTCAGAGAAGGAAGAACATCATACGTGACACTATGGTGACTATACATGAATTAATGTGTCGTTGGTCTGGTTTTATTTTATTCATGGACCCATCTCAAGATATTTTAAAGCTTTTTTCTTGCTATTCAATTTTCAGCTTTACATAAATTTTGACTTATATCCTCTTCAAATTATTAGTTTTATGAGACTATGGATATTTTTTTATGAACTTTTTTTTACAAATATAGGACCAATGGCGTAGCAATTGACTTTTTAACAACATGGGGGGGGGGGGGGGTTCAGGGGTATAACCTCCTGATCTAAAAAGAATCTGGGGGATTTCAGGGGGGTAGGGGGAGGGATGTGCTCATGCATTATACCATGATTTGATGTTTCGGCAATTATGACTGATTTAATTTGCAAGTAATTAGCCCTCCAAACAGTGCAACTGCATGCAGGTCTAAAACTAAAATTTAAAAATGACCGTTGGTGGTTTACATGCAGGCCCTCAATGAAAGTTTGTTTTCGTAATGACTATTTTTAGCCCAATATAATACAATTTATAATGTTATTATATATTTATGTCAGTATTGTAGCCTGCGATCATGACTTAGAATCTGCCTATCTATGCCATAGCGGTCACCTGTCCATAACAGTCATTTTTCTCTGTGATCTAGAATGAAAAGGACAGGTTTGACTTTTGTGTAATTTTTCCCCTCTAAATATTTATAAACTAAACAGTAAACACCCAGCTCACTGGAGAACTTGCCTTACTTGGAATGTTCATATATATGTAACACAGAGTAAAGTAAAAAATTCACAGTAGATTCAGAGCAGCGTTGCAGAGCACAGAAATTTCATTTATCATGAACACCTCGTCCCATGACCATGCTAAGCAAGCTGTACCTTAGCCCAACCCTCCCTGAGGGATGTTAATAAAAACACACTCCGTAATAATAGTGACTGAAGTGCGGAGACATTTTGCTTCTTGTCGGTCAAGCGATTGTGCCTGCCTGTACTTCGCCCAAATTTCGCTGGGACCTGCATTGAATTGCATTGCCCCTTGTCATTCTTATGCCTTAGGGTGAAAAAAAGAAAAGAAACGAAAGGGGAACAATTAGGCATGCAGACAAAATATAGACCTTTGTATTTGTACGTCGTCCTCGGCTGAACAAAGAAAACAAAAATATCACCGCCGTTGCTCTGCGTTGTTCCACTTGGACTTGGACAGCTTGCTAACCTATCAGCTGAGCTTAGAAAACCAAAACAACAACAAACGATGACGTCACTTATTATATTAACATATAAACAATTTTTTTTTAATTTGTGCTGTTTAGGAAATTTCTAAAGCTGAAAACTGATTTTAATACAGCCACATTCTTATATATACAATAAATAAAATGTTACAGAATACTTTAGCACATAACGTTCATTCGAGGTTTGTAAACTGAAATGAATAGCCTAGACGTGCTCTTCTGATTACCTCCCCCCAGCAACCTGATCTCGGGAAGGAGAAACCTTGATATTGTTGGTAATGAAAATTTATCAAATATTTTACTCTCAGACTGTCATTGATTGTTTGTTTCCACTTGCTTCTGTTTGAAATGAGGTTTGTTTTGTACTTTGAAAGCGTTTTCTCACCTTGAAAGCAGGTTGCATTTCAGATGAAATGAAAAAACTACGCATACCGAAACGGGAAGTTGTCTTTTCTCATGTTTTTCCATCAACTACGCGTATTGGCATTGCCTGTCAGCGGACACCGCCTAAGACATACATGATGCAAAGAAGTGTTGTTGACGACAAAACATCAAGACTTTTGGTTTAGTTGTATCGCGAAGTGAGTTCCATTTAAAGTAACGCTTTGTTTTTCTTTTGACTTGTTTACGTTTCTGAGGGCCGCATATTATTACCCTAAAGTTATTTTTTCTAGATCTAGATTTTCAGGTCCATCCACGAAAACGAGGCCATATTCCGCGTTTTCAGTTTTCTTCAGTTCGGTGCGGCAAAAAAAAAAAAAATTAAATAGAATCTTAAATAATGCTTCTATCAATGCGACACGAATGCGTGAGGTATACAGAGTACGAACTGAAAGAAAAAATATTCAGCAAAACAGATAGCACTATGCTGTGAAAGTAATATTCTATAACTTTGTTGGCAAAGACCAACTTGTTATTTTCTTTTCCCCCGTTCAATCAAAATCTCTCGTCTCTCGGTCTCTCTCAAGACTCTTTAGAGAGGCAAGGGGCCTAGCTTAGGCCTTAGTTTGATATTTGATTGACTTAGATCTACTGGCGTATTGATATTGGTTTAAACATTTTAAAAAACACCACCAAACAACAAACCTCCCAAAATTCAAATAATATATTTTCTAAATAGATCTAGAATCCAGAGAGGTCTTTTATTCTTGAGGATCTAGATTCTAGATCTAGATTTAGATCTATGCAAGCAATGGCAATGTAAAAGATACTCATACTGTAACTGTAATCAATTCAAATTCAGTTTCAAGTTAGGCTCCTATTGTGCAGGTGTAGATATCTAGCTTCTTCAACTTCAACAGTTGCTCGCCTGTCTAGGCCGCCTCTAGATCTAATGGTAAAGGCAAAGGCTTTTTAAATTTTCGGTTTTCCTGTTAAACCTGTTATCGTTTAATTTTAATACATTTAATTATTTTATTTTCAGATTTGCTTAGGGCGGCGGCCTAGATTAGATCTTTCTTAATTTTATTTTCATTTTAATATATTCGAATGTTTGTTGACCTTTGGGCTTTTTGCCTAGCCTAAATTCCCTAAATTGTGCATATATATATGAATTTTGATATAAAATATATGTGTTTGTGTCATTGATTCTAATAAAATATGGGGTGCCCATCTCAGATGGGATCGGCAGGTCAGTCCGATCGCCCGACTCAGTCGCCTTAAAGGCAAATGTGTTTGAATTTCAGTTTCATGCGACCAAGTAGGGCGATCAGCCCGATCCAGCGTAATGGGCACCTGGTATTAAATAAACTCATAGAAGTTGTGTTTAGGATCATCTGTCTATATGCTTACAAAGGTAAATTTTTACTTTCACTCCAGCACACAGATGCACTGCTTCGGGGATCAAACTACAGTAGTACTGTTTGCTGCAGATCACACATAAAGCCACTAAAACTGTCGCAAATCAATTATTTTCAAGAAAATTTCAATTCTAGATTAACAGTAAAATATCAAATTATGGGTTAAAACAAAGGGGGGCATGCCCCCCTCTAACCCCCCAGATTTTGTTTTACCCCTGGGGGCAGGTCCCCCTGGAGCCCCCCCCCCCTTAGTTCAGAGCACGTCTGTCTCGATCAAGAACAATCAAATATTTGAAATACTTTTAATTTGGAACGGTAATGAAGTTGATATTTGTGTTCAGCGCATCAACATTTAGTAGAAATGGACTACTGGTAGCTTAGTGTGAGACGGGAGGGAAAGTAAAAAAATACCCTTACAAAAGTAAACAGTACTACTGCCGTTTAGAGGTAGAGTGATGTAACTGCATTTCATGGTTTTGGAAAAAAAACTTTTAAAAGTTTTTAAAAAACGCTTTATTAATCTAGAGATCAATCAACAAACGAAATCATTAAAACTTTAAAAACTCCCTTTTGTCTATAATGCGTCCCCCTGCTATCTATTTTTGTCGTCTTCCAGGGTTTCCTGCGCGAGTTGACTATAGCTCGTTCACTTTCGTCGGACCGCAGTTAAAACGGAATATAAAAACAAATCTCTCTGTTTAATCTTTCTGGGTCTTTGCATGCGGCTAAAGTTGAGCGACCCAACAGAATCTAAAAGGCCATTCATAAAAGTCGCTGCAAAGTAACGTTCTTACGCGTTTTCTTCAATGTAAGCCAAAAGCGGGTAAAAAAATAATAGGGGAACAGCACACACCTAAAACATTAAAAATTGACATATTTTCCTGAACACTGCTCTTTAATGTTCACCTAAGAAACACAATTCAAGAGACGGGGTGAGTATGTTACTTCTTAAAATAATAATGTCATTTTAATCAAAATTATTTTTTAAAAGTTACGTTTATGGTAATCCCGGTGAAAATTGTATTCTAAGGGAAAGTTTTAAAGAATTTTTTAAAATGTAAGATTCAATTACAGCTATAATTGAAAGTTTTATTATTTTTATAATCGATTAAGAAAAAAACTAAATATATAATATCATAGAGATATTATCCTTTGATGTATTTTTCTCTTGATTCAAGCAATCAAAATATGGTATAATTTTGTATAAATGAATGACACTTGTCTTTGGGGGGGAATATAAAAAGTAGAAGATGGTAAGAAGAGAGACTAGTCTATACAACTAATAGAATGATTAGAAAACTAAGGAAATGCTAATTTGATTGAAGACTGCATTTTTTTTTCAAATAACTTGGATCAAAATAAAGGTGACAAGTGTAATTATAAGTATGAATATATATAAACAGGAAAGGGTGTTTAATATATGTATCTAAATACACCTCTATTTGCCTTGTGTGTAAGTGTGTATTTGTGTTTATATAAATGCTGAGTGGATCTATCAGCGTACCTGTGTATGCATGAGTGAATCTTCCCGTTCCTTTGTTCATGTATGTGTATGTGGATGTATGTTTGTCTGTGTGTGGGCTTGAGAATATAACATACAAAATAGCAATTAAGATCATTATTACTATGGTGATGAATGAATAATAATATAATGGGTAATAGATCTAGTCATCTCGCGAGGGAAACCCCGGAAGACGACAGCTAGATGGCGGAAATGCATCAACTATATTTGGGCCAATCATAGAGGTGTGCTCGGTGCTTTCTATCTATTGTTTGTTTGTTTAGTATAGGGTTTTACGGCACTCGCAACTGCATACGGTCATATGAGCGCGCGGGACACACCTAATACTTTTTCGTTGGTAGGAAATTTTGAATTTTGCCCGAGTGGCGGCCGAAGCCTACTCTTATCGATTTTAGACCACCAAGGGATCTTTAACGTGCGCAACTTGCACACGGGCCCTCCAAGATTTTTCGCCCTTGTCTGAGAAGGCTAGGTGGAGATCTTTCCTACCAGAAGATCAGGGGTGTGGCAGAAAGACAGCAGTTAGGAGGAGCCAAGGAGTAGCAGTAGAAAGGCTGCAGAAAGAGTCAGGAGCCCAGAGGGGGGGGGCAAAGGAGGTGAGGGGGTGGGGGCAGAAAGTGGAAATGAAAGCAGACAACAGAACATTGTTACAGATCAGGAAAGGATGTGAAAGGAGACAATTTTAGAGAAGAAAATTTTTTGGTCGCTACCCGGAATCGAACCCGGGACCTTTGAATGAGAGGCCAACACCTTAACCTCTAGGCCACGAGAGCCCCCTTTTCTATCTATAACTTCATGCAAAAAAGTACTTATATTATTAAATAAGGTATAAAGAATTTCTCAAATACACAGTCTTGAACGCACGCATAGTGAACAGATCCTCAGGTTCCAAGTTTTTTCTTTTCTATTTGCCTATTCTTTGTATCTGATACAGGTACATAGCGAAATTCATACAGAACGAATCCGCCTAATTTCACTCTTGTGTGTGCTAGACTCACTGTAGTAATTTTCACCCTTGGATTGTACTGCCATTTATGTAGTTTATCTTTGAGAATTGAAATGGTGAGACAGTAAGACATTTCAGATTGATAAAACTTTCTTTGATTTATTATCGAAACCGGATTACTTCTTTGCAGGATAAAGGATCTTGTTTTCCGTGTCAGTGGAACTTAACCTCGTGCCGTCTGCCCTTATGCTGTAGAAGTCTTCTACTACAATAAAATGGCCGACGAGGAGAAGCCATTTGGAGAGCCTGCTGCAGGAACCAGTGCAGTGGAGTTGGCGGCATCCTCCCAGGCTTCCGTCCCACAAGGTTCTGTCTCTGTAATCAGCAGTACCACGATGTCTGGCTCGGTGTCTCTCACTCAGACTACCGGTGCCCTCCCTACCCCAGTGCCCTCAGCCTCCACAATGACCAGCTTCCACTTGAGACCGCATCTCATTTCTACGCCGTTTGGTCTACGGTTGGCTAATAATGCTGTAGCTGTCCCAGTGCAGACGACCACGGCTCAGGTACTGTTATTGTCTTAGTAATTCAGGTCTTTATTTACGTGATTGGGCTTAACCCATTGCACCCGAGCTATGAGTATTGCGGGCTTCCGTCCACCGAGCTACGACAATAGTCATAGCAAAATACCAGTCCACAAAATTGAGTCCAAATCACTTATCCAGGTTTCTTTTGAAAATTATAGGTCGCTTGTAGCTTGTAAAAACTTTTGCTAGCTTGTTTTGATTCATTTTTTCGCCAAGTACAAGTTAGTTTTGTTTGTTTTGTCACCGCAAATCATGGCAAGAAAGCGAGCATTTAAATCTTCATGGACGAGCAGAAAGAGAAAACAACAGTGCCACGGCTATTTTTTGTGTTTGTTAAAATACATGATCCATGTTTTTAGTTTGTTTTAGGCACAAGCGGCAAAGAAAGTGAAAGTAAACATAAATCTAGAAAAACAAGGCGATCGGATTGATTTTTTTGCCTTGAAAACTTCAAAGAAAAGCTAGATCTAGACCATAGATTTACTAAAAGTTGCTATGGGTAAATTGAGTGCCGTTGGGTTGCAGTCGGAAAAAGAATTTATTGTTTTCTCTGCTCTTTCCTTTCTCTCTCTAATGATTTTAAAAGAACATTTTAAGTAAAGTCTAAGCAAAATTTCATAATGCTATCTTGAATAGTTTGGGCACAATGTGTGTCTAAGGTTAGTGTGTCGAGTTCAGACAGGCTTTTTCCTCGCGGCTAGCCCGCTGGACACAAGTGCACTGCCCGCAGCAACGGAGGGTGAATTGGGATTAAAAGCTGGTATATTTTACGTAGACAACTTTTTTTTTGCACCTTTTTAGAAATCCCAGTGGGGTTTTTTTTTTATACCTGTGTACAGATGTCAAAGAGGGTTTTTAATATATATTCAATCTTTAATTCTGTCTTTACTCTGCAATAGAAAATTAGAGGATTCTCCGTTTAAATGTTTATACAATGACCTGGGATTTCTTGCAAACCTTTTTACATTTAGTTTAATTGTCACATCTAAATTAAAAAGATATGAGCTGTTCTGGACCTTGGCATGTTTTTTAACTTAATTGTAATAAATACACTGGTAATGTGCAGAGGGTATAGAAAGTGTCTGTTAATTTTCAAACACATCACCTGTATTTGAAATAAATTGATGCTTTTAAACTAAATAGCAAAAAGTTTGTTGTTGGTTCTCAGATTTTCCCATTACCAACACTATTATCATGTAATTTTACTTTTTTCAACCTCCTCCTTCGCACCTAGTCTAATTCAGATACCTGTAGATGGAAAAGTTGTTGGGGGTTTTTCTCCCTTGCAATTCAATTTGAAACGGACTGGACTGGAGTCCTGAATGGTAAAATACATGTTTTTGTAATTGAAACTTTTTTCCTGTGTTAATAATCCAGGCTCTGGCTGTCAGTTCTGGAGCAGGGGGTGGGAACGCTGGAACCAGTCTGCAGGTTCCCAGAGCTGGAATCCCATTGGTCAGTGCAGGCATTAGCTCCAGTCAGCTCGCTGCCTTTCAGCCGCGGGCCACGCCTCCTGGGTTTCCTCAGACAATCCCCATATCATCCACCATCGTAGGGCAACCAATGACTCTGCAGCGACTGCCCGTGAAAGGTGAGAGCAGGACTTGAAGCATTAACCCTACAAACCTGAGAAAACACTTTTACCTCATGAATGAAAAGGGGTCCTGTATGCTTATCAGGCGAGGACCAAAAGGGTCCAGTCACAAGTGTCTTGTCAGCTCTGTCGGTCATGTGATATCAACTTCCTATTAATAAAAGAACTGGCATGTATTCAAGAGACAATTATTATTTATTATTATCATCATCATTATTCATGATTATAATAATTACTATTATAATTATCTCCTTGTTTACATCATTACTGTGTCTACAGGTCAGCCAATAGCTGTTCAGCGTTTACCATCTGGTGCAGTGGTCACTATTGCCAATGGCCAAGTAATCAGCCTGCAGCAGTCTTCCAGTCCTGGACGTCCCCAGTCTCCGCGGACAGTGTCACAAATTGCCGGCCAGCCCCGACCGGTCCTCACGTCTGCCTCACTGGGACAGCAGCTGACCAAGCAGCCTACAGCGACCATAGTGAACGTGTCACAGGCACAGCACATCGGCCTTCGCATACCCACCCCGTCATCGCAACAGGTGACCATCCAGCGGATGATCAATCCATCCTTGGCTCAACAAGTGTCAGGCCAAAACTTTATCCAGCGGATGCCAAATCCCAATGTCCTCTCCCAGCAAATTAACAACAATGCCACCAATATAGGCCAGCCTACAGTCATGAGAGCCGCTTCTCCGATGGGTACTGCCACCATCCTGGCCGGTCAACAAATCTCCATTCAACCCCGCCCGTCCGTTGCGACGTTCATATCTGGCTGCCCAACCTCTGGCATCACGTTGACTGTGACATCGGTCTCACCGAGCCCCCTCAGCGTCCAGACGACCTCGTCAACAATGCCCGTCGGTCAAGTACCGGTAACCCAGAGCCAGGTCCCTCAGGTGATCCACCGACCGGGTTTTGCCGGGACTCCAGCCCAGGTGCTACGCCCTGGTGTGCCAATTGTTCTGTCTCTCTCCGGGCGCCAGCAGGTCTTGCAGAATGGCATGCCACGACTGCTGCACAAGGCCAGTCCATCTGCGGGTGTGGCCAATGTAGCGGCGACTGTGTCTGTTCCCGTTCCACAGTTGATTTCTCCGAACTTGAAACCACAGGCAATGGTGAGTACCATTCACAATGTTTTAATCAGGTTATATATGCTAAGGAATCACAGAATATTGAGATGTGAGCCCAGTCATAGGACTTAGTAATGAAGTATAATATGTGATACAAAAAATTTGCTTAACTTTTGGATCAATTTTAATGTCATTTACGTAAACTGTCATTACTGTATAGGTAAGTCAAATGGAGTGAACTATGGTAACGAATGTAAAAACAACTTTTTTAAAACAATGTTTTAAGAATATATGAACAATGAACCACGGTCTTTGGAATAAACGTTATGGCAGCCAAGGCCCTACACTGCAATAAGTTCACCAAATAATACGTCATGACATTGATGTGCATTTGAGAGCGAACTGGCTTTTTTTTTACACAACCTTCACTGGTACCTGCAATTATGGATAAAAAAAGCTCACATTGCTTTCGAAGAGCACTCGGATTTCATGGAAATGAAGATCAGTTCTGACCACTTTGTAGTATCGCTGTTTTGAATTTTAACAAAGAACTGCCGAACATTACCAATGCAATAATAAAAACAATTATACTTCGGGGGGGGGGGGGGTATAAAAAAATGTGATATACAAGACAGACGTCTTCTTCTGATATACAAGACAGACGTCTTCTTCTGAATTCAGTGATTATTTTGTATTAAATTAAATTATTTAGACATGTGCAAGCTCTTCAGTTGTCATAGATCTCTCTCTCTCTCTCTCTCTCTCTCTCTCTCTCTCTCTCTCTCTCTCTCTCTCTCTCTCACTCTCACTCTCACTCTCACTCACACACTTCCTCACACGCTCAATATTTCTCCCTGTGCAGTTACGGAATGGGCAAGCTGCAGGAAATGCTGTTGTCCAAGCTCGCGCTCTGGCTCCGGCTACTGCTGGGGTCATGGTCACACCTTCTTCATCCACTCTGGGGACAACTGCGGGAACGGTTGTCATGGCAGCCAGTACTCCTGTGGTGGCTACTGTCACCTGTGCGTCCACTGAGTTGACCACCTCCACTGCCATATCATCGGTGCGTACACTGGTGAAATTGTTCAAGACAGCCTGGTACACGTTGTTGAGGAGTACAGTGGATGTCTTGGACAGTTTCATTATAATTCTTTTAATGGGGGTTCATTTGTACAGGTGATTCTCTTGGGCAGGTGGTCATTTGAGTAGGTTCAAATGTATTTTGTTCTCGTACGCCAAACACATGTAAAGATGGGTTGCAACTATAAGAGTCGATGCTAGTAGTGTCAGGACTTCTTATGGGTGCCGGGTGCCACATTATAACTTGAGAGCATAAAATGTTATAGACTCGCTTGACTCTTGTCACAATTATTAAACGGGTATGAATTAGACTGGTTTGAAAATGTCACTCTTGTGCCTTTTATTTGTTGAAAGCCTTCTTATTTAAAAAAAAGAAAGATTAATACATGTTTTGAAATATACAATAATTTTTTTTTCCTCTCTCAGTTTAGTTCAGAAATATGAACATAACGATTTGAGCATTAAAAATAGTCCTCACAACTCTTTTGTCCATTGATGTTTGCCAAAACAAAAGTAAAAAGGCATATTTTGGCTTACATAAGATGGATAAAAGGTTTGAAACTTTTTTGTTGTTGTTGCTTACAGACCACAGCAAAATAACAATGTGCACTGAAACAGGTCTATTACGTTTTGTTTCAGACATCAGAACAAGATGTTTCAACAAAAGTCTCTAGCGTCACTGGAGTGACCATCAGCTCTGCCGCCATCAGTGATCCGAAACCTGCATCATCGACAGACACTGTCCCAACTGTTTCGAGTCCTCTCGACTCTTCAGCAAATCTTTCCACAGCCTCGGTCCCCAGCTCACATATGGTCAGCACCATGCCCACAGCTGTTGTGACCCCTGATCTTACAGTTTCCTCCGTGAAGAATCAGCCAACTAGCACAACTACAGTCTCGTCCTCGGGACCAGTTTCCAGCACTTCCCCGTCATCGTCCAGTGTCACCACTGTCAGTAAAGAGGAAACTGCAGCTGCTTCTGCAGCCAGTACTTCCGTGTCTGTATCTGGACATGAGGGCAACAGCAGCTCGGAAGTTGATCAAGTGAGTGTGGTTTTTTATTTACTTCATATTTCTGTCATAATCCGGTGCCCAAATGTCAAGTGAGTTCAGACTCACAAAAACATTAGGCAAGTATCGGTGACACGAGGTTAAGATAGATGGTCACTGGGATGTGTTCTTGAAAGAGACACAAGAACCCTGGCTTATAAAAAAACAAGGCACTGCACAGTGGCAACCAGCAGTAGCATATTTGTAAAATTGCTCTGCAATGGTGTTATTCTTTGTATGTATATTGGTCACGGCGTCACTTTTTGCCCGATTCTGTTACTTTTAGTTCGCGTGACTCAGCAGCCCGCCGGAGCTCCCCGGCTCGGGGTCACGGGGTTAATGAGCCCTGAGGCGACTTTGCCGGTGTCGGATAGGAAGTTCGCATTTTTGACTATGTCTAAAACGATATAACTTCTTCCCCATCCCACATAGCATACCATTACGCGGATGTACTAAAAGCTCAATGTCTAGAGATTTATTCTGCGTTAGAACGGTTAATTTCTGTGCCTTAGTTTTTGTTCTAGGCAAGTCTTTGTAGAGTACCCAATTTGTCCTATTCTAGTTACAAACTTATGAATAAATGATTGTTAATTTTAAAAAGGCACGACAGATCTCTCCAAAATCTGTGTTAAACTGACTACGAATATCATGTCTTTTACCATGAGAAATCTTAAATCTGCGCTAGTAGAAATAGTCAAGTTATTAGAGAAGAAAGATGCACATCTGCATTTTTAAACTAAAGATGATCAGCGTTAGCTCTTATTTTACTATTAAACAAGAGAAAGTTGCTCTGCGTTTGTTCATGAATCACGCTGTGTCTGTTGCAGCCTGCATACAACTAAAAAGATATAATATAGAATCTAAGCAATTAAAAAAAACACAAAACCGTGTAAATACATGGGTAGAGATAAACTTCTTGTATGGAATAAAAATAATGACAAAAAAACATTAAAAACATTCATTCTTAGTTTTTGTGTCGGAAATATGCGTGGACACAATTATGAATGTAAAGAAATCAGTCACATTGTCAGTTATTGCAAATGGTCATAGAAACGAAAAATAAAGCAGGAAAAGTCTGGTGCTAATTCAGTGTCCCTGGAAAGCTAGAAATTATTCTTGTAACCCAATTACGAGAAGTCATCCCTATTATTCAGTCAACTTACAAAACCTACACTTAGCGTTTTAAGAAAAGTAATGAATTTCTGGAGTGTAACAGATACTGTTCGTGTATTAGATCTACATTGAAGATGTATTCTAGAACTAAAATCGATTTGTACTTTTTATAGAAAAACTTCAAGGTGACTTTTATCAACTTTCGAGAAAATATGTGAATATTCACGATTATATTAGACACATAAAGTTGAATTTGGAGGAATAAATTCATAGGGAATTGTGTGCCTGATGGATAAAGTTGCAAAATTACAGCTTTCTATTATAAGCGCAGATATCATCTTTTCTGAGTATCTGCACCAAAGCTATGTCGTTCATGTTCCAAAAGTTCGACAGATTTTGATGATGCCTTTTTTTTATATTGATTTTTTTTCATTCACGCTAGTCCAAAAAAAAATACAAATTAGCATTGCCGACTCCAGCGCGTCTAACGAAATAACTAGACAAGTTACAACGTCCGTTCTTTTTTGAGTCTCAAGAGCAGAAATGCCTGCTTTGGGTGCACTAAATGAGAATTACCACAAATACAAGGATACACCTTAAATTGTACGTTGAAAAGTACCAAAAATTAAGTCGGCCCAGACAGAGCGGCGACAGGGAGCTGACCCCTGTGACCCCGACGTGATAAGGCGCCCGGCAGGGAACCCCCCGCGGCAACTAAAATTCCACTGCCGGTGCGCCGTGTGGTGTGTTTAATATGTTTGCCATTGTAAAATTTCCTCATTGGGATCAATAAAATGTAACTTTTAAACTTTTATTTATTGATTAATTAATTTATTTATTTACTCAAACCGGGAGAGGCTAAGAAGTGTAAATTGTCTGCTGTCCCATCTCCAGGGAGCACCGCAAAAAATTTGTTTTATAGGAATTTTATATGACTCGGTACACTGGTTTTTGTACAAATCAGCCTTTCAGCATTTAGTGTACGGGGTAAATAATAGTTGTAAAGCGCCTAGAGCATCCTGTAAATGGTTGATATGTGCTATATAAATGCAATTATTACTATGTTTCAGATACCTGTAAGTGCAACAGATACACCTGCTCCTCCCAGCTCATCAGCCAGTACTGCCGAAGTAGAGAAAGGTCGCAACACTGCGGCGGACCCCAAATTTACGGTGACAGTGACCACTGTGGAGCCTTCTGTTCTAGATGTGCCATCGTCAAGTGAGACAGGGGCTGGTGGAACCGATGCAGTGAAAATTAATGGAGGCAAGTTTTCTCCTTTTTCTTTTTGGAATGCCTTTTATATTTGTTTTGTTCCATATATGCTCACATTTAACACGCAACCTTAGATGGGGGGGGGGGTGTATGCCTTGACTACAAAATCAGCCTGTTTTTGTTTTTTTAAGGTCGCGCATATAATACAGAGTGTATTAGTGACATGCTGGATGGGGCTCAATATGGGTGAACTCAAGTACTAGTCAGGCATTTAGTCTATAGTGATTTACATTTGAGAAATTTGGTTGCTGCCTTGAGATTGGTTTAATCTGTGAGACAGGAGGGGCATGTCATCCACCAAAGACATCAGGTTTTTAATAAAACCAGGTCAGTGGAGAAGATAATAGTACAATGGCATTACTTCCCCTTTTCTAATATCTGACCTGGTCCTAGTCGTATGTCACTAATTAATAAGGTAGGTGTACTTTTGAACCTCTTTATTTTTTATATCTCTTGTATTATAAAAGAGTGCATTTATATATTGAGAACTTGAAATCATGGACAGCTCGCTCAGTTTGCCATTTCCTAACCGATATCTCTTTAATTTTCGGTCACTGGTCAACCAGAATTATGGGTTTGTCAAACACATTTGTCAATCCACGATATGCTTGAGTTATCAGTGCTCGACTGTGTAGTTACTGATATTGTTGTTACCACTCCCAGATCACACTGAGTCTGTGCCAGTAATGGCTAGCGCCAGGGCTGAACCGGAGGATAGTGAAGGTGTTATCTTGACCGAGGGCTACATTGACTCCAATCTTCTGGAATGGACAGATGGAGTCGGTTCTCTACCTGGCACTGACATGAAGGTAAGCACTAGCCCTAGTCAGAGGTGCAAATTTTTTTAACAAATCCGGAAATTGTTTTCTAAAATTGTCCAAACTTTGCTCGATTTCTAGATAAAAGATGTGCATGGGACAGTTGCGATTGCATGGGACAGTTGCGAGCACTGTAATACTTACCAAACTGAAACTGAAAACAATATAATCTGTAGATTTTGAGTCCCTGTGCATGTCTTTCAAAAAGTTCATGACTTCTTTTTTCGTAGCCAGCTGGCACTTTTGCCTTTACAAGAGTCTAAAGGAAGGTGGTATTATTTATTTGTGCTGTTATCTTTAATAAGCCAGCAGCCCTTTGGCTTGTTTCCTTTTGTCGAATGCTATTTTATTGAAGGTAAATAATTGGGTTAGTTGTTGATCAGGATGTTTTTTAATAGCTTTGGATATTAGAATTACTGGATTTTGGGAGTACTTTTGGTTTTGAATGTCTTGGGATTATAACACAATCAGGGACTCTATAAAGACCTTCACATTTAATTGGTGGCCTTTTCTCAGTTTATTCTCTCAAACATATCTAAACTTTCCTACATACCCCAGGTCAGCCCATCTTCCTGAGTCAGTCTTCAAGGCTTTTGCCCCATGTGTTCATGGGAGGATTTCTTCTCTTGTTTTGGGGTTTCCAGTTCTGGGCCTACCTTGTGACACTTTTGGGTCCTTACATAATGTGTTTTCATCTACTTCCATTTTTAAAAAATATTTTTTGGGGATCCCCAATCCCATAAGTTGTCGGTTTGGCCCAGCATTGGGCTGAAGGTCAAATGGACAAAAGTTTGGGTATCATCAAGAAAAACGTTATGTAAGGGAGCTAGCTTGTACAGTTTAAATTGTCTTAGACGGTCTTTATCAAGGAAAACAGTGGCCTTTTTAGACAGATGGCTGTCTTACGCAGTGCCAATAAAATGTTTTTAAAAAATTAATGAAAAAAACAACCCAGGGGTAAATTGAAAGTGGCTATTTGTACAGACAGGTGGTCATTAGAGCAGGTTCGTCTGTGGTTTCATCTGCTTCCCATGTGTTAAAATTTGTTTCTCCACCAAATGTCTCACCTAAAATTGCTGACTTTCATGGATATGTAAGCCTTAGACTATTTAGGCGTGTCTTTGTGGGGAAAACAAAATCAAGGCTTCTTTAACATCCTCTTTCGAACTTCTGGTTCCACTTTGTGACGTAGTCATGTCTATTAATTGTTTGTTGTTTTTTAGGACTTTTTTGTTCTTGTACGTTTGAAATTGTTCAAGACTCATGGTCAAGGAGAAAAGAGGCTGGGGCTGAGGACAGATGGATGTCTTGGACTATGTCATTATGATAAAGAAAAAAAAACGCAAGGAGGGAAGTGGGAAGTGGTTGTTTGTACAGATGATTGTCTTGAACGGGTAGCCATTAGAGCATGTACAACTGTATTTGTTTTCTCATCTTTTTCAGTTCAAGGTCAACGAGTTTGGGGACCTGGAATTAATGGAAGATCCTGGCCCTGGTGCAGAGGTCAGTCAAGAGGAGACATCCATGGACGCAGACTATGAAGCGTGTGAACAGGAGGAGGATGATGAGGAAGAGGAGGAAGCAAGCAAAGGGAGCGCCAGTCTTGATGAGAACAGGGAAAGTAAAGTTTATTCTGGTAAGTGGTGAATGTTGTCTTGGATGTTACTGTTGTCTGCTGATAGCAATGGCGCAGTTTTCATTGACATTAGCGGCAGAGTTGTCTGGTTGATATTTTATAAGATGAATTTTCTGGTATAAGTGAGTAAGTGAGAATATGTGCACGCACATTTTTGGGTTTTGAATGTTTTTTACTTGGCGTGACAGTACAATCATTTTGGAACCAATTTATAGTTTGGAAATGGTTATATGAAGTTTTTACAGTCATGTACATTTCTCGTCTTTTTATTCCTTTGTTATGTTTGTACAGTAATTGTTATTTATTGTCCCCTTCATACAGTGACTGATCCAGCAGAACTCTCGGACCACGAAGGTGACCCCATCTGCTGCTGTGTGTACTGTGGTCGCTATGGTTATAAGAGTAAATTTAGGACTTCTGGAAGGTTCTGCTCTCAGACTTGTGCAGGAAAGTAAGTAGTGCAAGGCCTATGTGTATAGCTTGATTTATAGCTGCTCTCGATTTGAACAGTGGAAAAGGGGGGTGGGGGTGCATATGATACTGGAGTCCTTCTCTTTCTGTAATATATCATCATGTGTTATGTACAAGGTTCCATTACCTTTTGATTTTTCATTCAGTTATTGCAGCAATGTAACTTTGTTAGACTACTTTCGTACCTTTATTACCTGCTGTCCATCAGGTTAGAGCTGTTGTTGGACTTTCTTGTAAGGACTGTGGTGAGTGGATAAACAGATTTCTTTAAAGAACAAATGTAATCCAGAAATATTATGAAAGCAGTGTAATCCACAATAGAATTGATTGTAATCGTGAAAAGTGAGCTTTTCTTTGCCATATTACAATTTAACGGATGTCTTTTTGCTATGGTTATTTGTTTGCAGGAAAAACTTACACCGCAAACAGATGATAATGTCTCGGATGATGATGGGGATGAAAAGTAAAAAGAAAAGGCTGATCATGTCTGGTGAGCTTAAAGCAGCACCAAAGGAAGAATTTGATGGTGGTAAGGACTATGTTTTTGCAATTCACACTGGGTTTTTTTTAAAAATCTATACATCTAATAAGTATTTTCTAGACAGAAAGTTCTCTTTTGTAGGACATTGTAGGCTGCTGCTTCTGTGGTTTTCATGGACTTTTCTTTTGTATCAGCGTATTGTCCTGAATATAATGTGCCACTGAATCAACAGAAGGTCTTCAACATCTTGTTGTCAGTGAAAAAATAGAAGGTAAAAGAGGTTGACCAAGAATAAACTTCCCAAGAGAACTTGAAACAGGGTCCCCACAGGGTCGGGAAATCGGGAAAAAGTCGGGAATTTTGAGATAGGTCGGGGAAAAGTCGGGAATTTTGTGATTGGTGGGTAAGTCGGGAAAGGATATAGGGCCTGTGTAATGTGTAGCTATCTAGACTGTATGGTTGATGAATCCTGAAGAGGAAACGTAATTGAACCGCTGTGGCGGAAGTGTATGTGTAACACTGAGGCTCGATTGGGAAGAATCAAGATCTACTTTCGTTTTCGTTACCGCCCAGAAATTTTCCGGTAATAGTCTGATAGATAACGCAACATTTGTAACATGCAGGTTATGAATTATGAACGCTGTGTCGCCTTGAAAATAAATCAATATTAAAAACTGCCCTCTGCTGTCGCTTGTGGGGGAAAAAAAAGAAAAAGAACTTATACAAGCGTCTTGACAGGTTCGCCCTCGTGACCGGTCAATGAACCTGTGAGTACCGGCGGTCTGAGCGCTGTGAAGTATAGGACTCCTTTATAAGATACACACGTGGAAGGGGATTTGGGGGGGCTGAAGGCAACGCTAGAGGACAAAAACTGAACTTGGAAGCAAATTTTTAGCATTTTGATTACTACTTTAGAGCTCTCTGCAAAGCGCGCGTTGGTGCAGGCCTTGTGTGGAATCGGGATCCGTCATGCCTTGTTACTGAACCAAAGTGTTCGCGTTTGATTGGATGGGGTGATTGTAATTTATATCTATATTTTAGCTTTCTGTTCAAGATTGGCAGATTTTCAGTGTCACTGCATCTTGTGCCCCCCCACCCCCACCCCCAGTTCTTGCACCTCTCACACTGAATAGGTGTACTTGAGCCATTCTAGTTATTACTAATATTACTCTTCTTTGAGTTGCAGCTATGGTTTTCAGTTTTCGTCTTCACGTTTATTATATGAATCATGACACCCAGACTGGTTACTGACAGTCGATATTCTAGTTCTAGGTCTTTTCTCAGGCTCAAAACAGGATTCATTTTTTATATAGGGCCTATAGTTTGTTATGTTGGCTAATATGATGAGGGGAAAATATAAATAAGTAAGAACAGACTGAAATACCAAAGTCTCTCAAGATCCCAGTGCCACACTGACATGTTGTTGACTGGATATAATGTACCTACATGTGTGTGTGTGTATTCACAAACATATACATTGTACATGTATTATATTAGATATAAATGGAGTACACGCTTTCCTTGTTATGTAACGTGTTCCTGGAAAATGGATGAGGCCTCTCCCTTGGAAAATTGAGAAGCTGGGTTGGCAGTCACTCAGTATTATAGTCATCTATTGTTTGAAGACAATACTACAAAATGTACATTTGCATTCATTTATAGACATTTTGACTTTTTATCATTGATAGATGAGCTTTTTGGGGGATCATTCTTGACGTGCAGCGGCCTGATTTTTCCCTTCGATTGGGTCTTGAAAAAAATTTGGGGGTCTTGAAAAAATTTTCCAGGATTTGGTCGGGACCCTGTTGAAAAGATGGGTGACTGGGCCTGAGCCCAGTAGTGTGTTATTTGTAGAACATCTAAGCAGAGAAGCGAGGGATGAACCAAGATCACTCTTTTCTGTTTCACCCTGCATAATGTAGGCAAATTGAATGCTCAGGTTATAAAGTAAGTCACAGTACTTGACACTTGTAAAAGGATCTCTGTAGAAATAGAAATATCCGATACCTCAGCTTTATTTATATAAATATGCAGACACGCATTTGCTCGATAGGGTAATTCTGCTTAAATCAGTTTTTGAAATCTCGCTGTGTACTAATGAACTCCTTGAATCTTGACATACGGTCTCTGTGCTTTTCTCCCTTCAGGGACGAGTGGTGAGAAAAAGATGCTCCACTTCGATTGGGATTTGTATCTTGCTGAGACCGAAACTGTTGGAGCTCCCAAAAGACTGTTCAGAGAGGTGAGTTATTGTTGCGACTTTTGTTATTGGTCTAGCAACTCTTGGTGTTCGTGACATGGGACCCGTTGCCATATATTGTAGAGAACTGAATTCTTCATGATTTTCTCCTATTACAGTACAAGGTGTTGATTGGGTCCATTTTATCAAAAAATCCCCATATACTGAAAAATTTGTCTCCAGTGACTTATAATAAGGTTAGTGTTATAGGAACAGGTCTTTGCATTTTTGGTGAATTTTAACAGTGGTCCCAGCAATAAATACACAAACAACTGCCAATTTGACTCCTTGAAAGTCTGTTTCTCTGCTGGTTTTCTTTGACCACCATTTTTTGGGACAGTTTGAAGTTTGTGCTTAGAACAAAAAGTAGCCTTTGAAGACATTGGTGTATAAAATGTGCCTTGAAAAAGTTAATCTTGATGTTAAGGTATTCAAAATCAGGGGGGGGGGGGATGTCAAAATGTTTTGAAAGTACGACTAGAAAAAATTGGCAAAAAGGTGTTCTCATCCCTCGTTGTGAGAGTGAGACACAGGCTCGTTATATGATTTGGAAAGGAATTAGATTTTTCTATATTTGTTGCAGTTTATTTTTTATTATTTCAATTATTTAGTCTTTAATCCTCTGTGTCTCCACCAGCCATTTCCCACGAGCCGGAACGGCTTCAAGCTGGGCATGCGCATGGAGGGTGTCGACCCCAAGCACCAATCGTTGATCTGTGTGCTGAGTGTGGCTGAAATCCAGGGCTACCGGCTCAGGCTGCATTTTGACGGCTTCTCCGAGTGCTATGACTTCTGGGTCAACGCGGACTCGCCGTTTATTTTCCCAGCAGGTTGGGCAGAGAAAAACGGGAAAACTTTACAGCCCCCCAAAAGTGAGTCTTGTTTCTCACTGACATTTCATCACTTTTTTTTTCATAAAAATATGTGTTTCTCTTGTGTAAACTAGAATTCGAAAATGCTATGATTTTTATTTTTTTAAGATGAACATTTTGTCATTGTATGAAAAAGTAATTGCATATTTGAATCCAGAGTGTGGCTGCCTTAGAGAATAGGTACTCAATGTACCTCTAAGCACCAAGACCGTATACTTTCAGCAATAATCAATCAGTTAATTTATAAAACTTGTGGGACTTTGGTCTCTACGAGGACATTAGAATGATATTCTGTCCCTCATATGTATTAGTCTTATATTTGCTTATTGTAAAAAGGGTGAATGATATTTGTGATACCTCATGGGGGTCTTTGAAGTCTATGAAATGTCGATGGGAAAAAGGTTGCGCGTCTAGTTAAATTGGGATGGGTGGCGTGAAACGTAACATAATAAGTGAGTTAGAATTTGCATAAATTGAGATTTGTACATATTTTGGTTAAGGACACTTTTTTTTTTTTTTTTTTTTTTTTTTAAATAGTAATTTGCACTTTGATTAATGCGTTTGAATAACGTAGATTAGGGAAAACATACAACAGAGAAAATGGCATTTATTAAGTCAAACATGGCCATTTGTTAGATTTAGGGTAGGGTCAAGGAGGCATAAAATAACATGTTTCTACACTGATTTTTTTAAAGATTGGAAATGCTACAAAAGATGCAGAGGTTTAATTTTCCGGCATAGGCCAGATTTCTCTCGAATGACTCTTTATTCACTTTAATTGCACTTCTGAAACAACCCCTAGCGTGAAGTGAAAAGTTTCTTGTGCCTTCACCCAGCCCCAACTCCGATAATATCAGTATGCGCGCGCAACGCTCCAACCCTTACACCGACAGTATCGGTATGGAAAATTTCGCTCTCGTGACTGAAGACACTACTTTTGTGTGAAGCAGACTATAGCCTAATTGGAAGAGTAACCATTTTTTTTTTAAAACAGACTATAACCAGAAGTGCAAACCCAAATTTAGAACAAAGAAAGCTATATTCGTGAACCATGTGAGGGGGGTGCAAATTTTGAACTCATTTCCTTTCTTCGCTGTTTGTTTATTTTTTGACTCTGTATATATAGACCTTTTTCCACAGAGTATCACATAAAAACCATGACAAATTTTACCTTCAAATTTTCAATACATGTAAATAAAGGTTTTAATTAAATGTGTATGAAATTTTAGTTGGATATGTTAAAATTTAGTGGGGGGTTTTTTATTTTTCACTTCGTGGTAAAAATCTAGGGAGAGCTGACAACCTGGAAGAATAGACCTAAGGTTGAATGAGTTAAATCACTTGATTTTCTTAATTGAATCCGAGAAAGCCTTCGAACTCAGGATTGCCTGCATGTGTTGTATACAAATAAATGTATCTGTTCAGGTGACTGATGTATATTTCAAAGCGTTTAATGTTGTTGGTGATAACTTTCTTTTTCAGACATTCCTATAGAAGAGTTTAACTGGCCTGCCTACCTCAAGCAGACGCGAGCTGTTGCCGCCCCAAAGCACTTGTTTGTCAGCCAGCCAAACACGGTCAGTTCTTGTGGAATGTGAACACTATGGCAGCCACAATTTAAAATTATTTTTTAAAATTAATGCCCAAGGGGACTTTGTGACTCAACATTTAACCAGTCCCCTATATTTCCCTACGAGTTCTACTTCCCCAATGCCCAGTCATATACAGTCGAACCTGCCGTGACGGCCACATGTACAAACGGCCATTTCCATTTCCCCCCTTGCATTTTTTCTATATAATTTAACTTTGTAAAACGGGCACCTGTCTAACGCGGCCACCTTATTTTATTAACCCATTGTCAAATTTGCCTGCCTCGGGCAGCCAGGCATGGTCACTCATTGCCCGACGTTTTGTCAAAAATTTTGAATCGGCCCTTCACGCTGTGGGCGGGCTGTCATAATTCATTTACCTGTCATAATTGTTAGTCACTCCAATGAATGTTTACCCAAGTTTACCTATGGGTAGGCCTAACAATAAAATAAAAATTTCAACTGCTGGTGAGAGAAGCATGTTATCTGTCATAATTTCTAAGCCCCGCGCACAACTCATTCGCAAATCGTGTGTGGGGTGACCGGTCCTGTTTTGTTTACCAAATCTGTAACAAAGTAACAATGGACGTTGACATGAACTTACAACTGAATTGTCGCTCGTTCTCTGAGTGGTGGGGCCCCTTGTGTTTGTTTTACCGTGGCACTCGGCCTTCATCATCTTACATAATATTTCATTTTACCCTTACACAAAATCAGCAACAAAAAGAAAGCTTACCAAAGAAAAAAAACAACAAAACAACACAAAAAACCATTCTTACACCACCCGCTACCTTTTTCAAAAGAAAACAATAACCCTTTCGAATTATCCTTACGGCAGTCTAAAGTCTGAGATCAGCCCTGATTTCGACCTCGGAAGAAAATTATTTGCTTTCTTCATTTTGATAAATCCTGCCTAAGAAGGCAACCTGTGTTATGCGGCCACTTTTCTCCTTGGCAATGGGTGGCCGTTTTACACAGGTTTGACTGAACATTTACCTCCGTGTGCTGCACACCTGAAAACCAGTGGCACATTTTTACCATAATCTATCCAATTACCTCTGACAATAGTTCCATTTGTTGTCTTCTAAAACTTCAAACAAAAGCAGTCTAGAATTTTGTTAACCCCCAAAGAATCCTAACAAATAGCATGCGGTGTCGCCGAAATTATGATTGCACCATATTGTGTTGAAAAATGCTTGAGAACAGGCAAACCAAGTAAGTAAAGGCCATAAACCGATACATTTTCAGAAATTAGAATGTGACAGGAAGTAGAACTCAATCGTGAAATAGCAGGATAAACCAACCGAAATAGGGACTAAAATTGTGGCCTATTAAATTTGACATGACGCCGTGGAACAAAGCTTAAATCGGCCATCGACACTTGGAGGGATGTTGACACAAAATTGCAGACATAATCAGTATTTGCCTGGGCCTGAGAATTCAAGGACATAAATGTTACCTGGGCCAGAGTGGAGTGAGGGTTAATTTTAAAGAGAGAGAAATGGCAGGGTCCAAGTAAAAACAAAGGGAGAACATTGAATGTCCTTTGGAGGATATATGACGTTCCAGACTTACAAACTGGTCAAAAAGGCTTTTAAAAAAATGATCACACAAAAATTTGATGTGCAATATTTTTTTTTCGTAAGTTCTATTTTAATCTATATAGCAAAATAGAGTGCATCTCAAGAGACTCTCAATAGATGGACGATGGGAGATGTGTCTATTATTAGACGAATCGTAATGAAAGGCTTATTTGTTGTGTTTATGGTCATCAGGTGATCCCCTCCCCGTTCCGTGTGGGGATGAAGCTTGAGGCCGTAGACAAGAAGAACTGGAGTCTGGTCTGTGTGGCCACCGTGGCCGACTCATTGGGGGACAGAATCCTGGTGCACTTTGACGGCTGGGATGACATCTACGACTACTGGTGCGACATCGTCTCTCCCTCCATCCATCCAGTGGGCTGGTGCCAGCAGAATGGACAAACGCTGAGCTCTCCACCTGGTCAGTGAATGTTATAGTGGTCCAGTCTCACTTTTTTGCGTGGAAATGAGGATTTTTTTTATTTTTCAGAAAAAAGAATCTTGAAGTATTGTGCTATTATCTTGTCATAAGTTCAATTCATGTGCTTGACGTTTTACTTCTAAAACAGAAGCTCGTGAGCTTTGTTTATAAAACTGTTTATTTATTTTATTGAGGCCATGAAATGTTCAATTTCGACTTAGTCTTAATTATTGTTTTTGCAGAACTTTAAAAAAAATTATATGAATGTGGCCCTGGGGTCATAGCTGTTACTGGATAAATTATAGCTTCCGGTTGTGTTTTGGCTCTTGTACAAATACATTTTTGAATAAAAACACATGTCATTTTTTTTCTGACTGCCTGGGACTACCATGTTTGGTAAATTATTGATGCAAACTTTCCCTCCCTTTTCACTGCACAGACTATGGGGATGCAGGCAACTTCTCATGGGAGAATTACTTGGCTGACACACGCTCTACTGCTGTCCCAGCACGGGCTTTTAAAACGGTGAGTTTTCATAGAGCTGTGAATCATAAACATGTTGTAGCTTTGAGTTTCTGATTTTTTCCTCTGTAGTTTGGTATGGGTTTTGTTGTTTTTTGGGGGATTTTTAGTGGGGTTACCTTTTTGATTTTAGAAATCACCAGCCAGCAATTTCTATGTTAAATTTTTTTTATACAGACTGTTTCTTTAAGATTTTTGGGTTCTTTGCCTCCAGTTATTTATTTTATGAATGCTCCTAAATCATTATAAAAGTCATTAGTGCACCCAGAAGGCCACTAGAGTTAAGATGGTCAGGGATGAAAGTATGTGTGCTATGTTGTATTATTTACTGTTGTAATGTCGTGCGATCAGCACTCCTGTATCTGTGGCTAGGTGCTTTGCTCTAGCATGCAGGAGACCCGAGTTAGATATACGAGTGAGAAGAAATTTTTCTGGGGTATCTCGGTCTTTCTGCTGGGATGTTGTTGTGTCCCTCTCAGTCCAGGTTGACCCTGACAGGCAGGATCAGAAGAAGCCCGTCTCCTCAAAGATCTTATTTTTTCGATGTAGGGTGTAAAAATACTTACGTTACGATCAGCAGTGTTTTGGAGACACATAGGTAACATTGGGACTTAATTATGGATATGGTTGTCTTAGCTGTCCCCCAGCAAAAATTTTCTGTGGGTGGTTGGCGGGTACTGTAGTGTGGTATGCTCCTTCTTTTCTATCAAACATCTTTCATCCTTATCTCTCTTTGTGTTGCAAGTGCCATAAAACTTTTACTAAAACTAAACTAAAAAGGTTCTTTTTGAAAATGCCCACTGATGAATTTGGGGATTTTTTTTTTTTACAGCGTACGCCAATGGGTTTTGAGACGGGCATGAAGCTGGAGATCGTGGACAAGCGAAATCCTATCCTTATTCGTGTGGCAACCATCCAAGATGTGAAAGATTTCCGACTACTCATCCACTTTGACGGCTGGGACTCTCTTTACGACTACTGGCTGGAGGATGACAGCATGGATCTGCATCCGCCCCAGTGGTGCTGGAAGACATTCCACCCTCTACAGAGTCCCATTGGTGAGCTACTATGTGGCGTGTCTTAGAGTTGTCAATGCTTTTTTATTACACTTTCTGGTGCAAAAATTATTTCTGAACAGCTCACTTCTGATTAGTACAGACCTGCCACTCATCCCGATTTAATAGGGACATCCCGATTTTTGCTCCAAATCTTAAGCATCTCGATTTTTCCGATTTCGGTCAGGTATATCTCAATTTTTTGCTCCAGTCTGTTGCACCGGATTTTTCTAAATAATTTACTCTGCCTTCTTCTCTGTAGCTGGAAGCACTCATTGAACTTTTTGTCAGCAGGGTCTCGGAGCATTATTTTCCGAAATATCGATGCCAAATTTAGTAGCTGACTCACCCCAAGTTGTGTTTGATCTTTGCCCGCTCTCAGAATTCTCCAATGGTAGTCTGATAACTGCAACATACAAATAATCGATATATAATATTCGTAGTTTTGCTGTTACTTTCAAAACATGCCTTGTCCGAGGTCTAGTAACTGCGTGTTCACACCAAATTAATATTTGGACAAGCAACAGTTGTTCTAACCTTTACACAACTAATTGTGCTGTCTAGACTAACACTCGGCCATTGTCGTTGCTTTGGTCTGAACGCAAATGAGTGATAAGAAAGAGATATTTTGTTGGTACAATTGGTCGGTCGGCTGTAGCCGTTACCCTAGAAGGACTGTTGCTCGTCCGATTGTTTTTTGTGAACGCGCAGTTATTTGGGCCCGTCAGTAAAATTGTTTCGCATCACATGACATGACTTCAACATGTGAGTTCCACGTGTGTCAGTCCACGTGTGTCAGGGACCGTCCGTTGACGGGGTCAACTTAAGTTCATGCACACTGGTTGAAGTGTCTTTCGGGACTTATTGGTTGCAGGGGGTTGAGTGCTTGACATGATGCTTCTGCATTTTTTTAAAATAATGATAACACGCACACTCCTATTCATATATGCATAGATATATATATATATCCTGGAACATTTTAAAGTCTGCTTGGCGGTCACCATGGTGGTTTTTGCTGTTGATCCCGATTTTTTCCTCTTGAGATCCTGATTTTGAGATTTCATATAGTGGCAGGTCTGTTAGTAGCGGTATAGTTTACAAATACTTGTCTTGCCAAAGTAGTGCTTGATGTGGACACATCCTGTGCTGCACAAGACAACTTCTGTTAGCATTCTCTCCCTTGCAGTCTATATTTCTCTCTTGAACATAATGCCATTCTTGGATCCTTTCAGAAGTTTCCTTCGAGAGTTAATACGGCACAGTGCACAATGATGGCATCAAGAACAATTATACTCTCTGAAGTTTTGACGACTGTTTTCAAAACTCCCATCTTGCTGCCACTGCATCAAAAGCACAAAAATACCTCTTCTTACTTTGAAGTGTCTCATGTTGAAAATGAATGGCTGTTGCAACATTCGGAAATGTGATTGAACCCATGGTCAGTTGCTTTGGTTCAGATCAGGAAACAAAGGTTTTATTTTTCCATATGTATCCCTCTCTCTCTCTTGCCCTTTTTAACTCCCAGTGGAGCACAGGCCATAAACAGCATTACTCCAGCAAAGCCTGTCCTGAGCATCCTTTTCCTCCATCTTCCAGAACTGGCAGTCATGTTGTTTTTGCTGTTGTTGTTTTTGTAGCTGCTTTTTGTTTTACGGGAAAGGGCTGCTAACCCTTTGCCCAACCGGCCTTAGTCGCCTTCTGCGACATGCGCGGTGCGGATACAGTGGTACTATTCTTTGCTCCCCTGTCTCTTGGACAGGGCCCCGAGAGCCACACAGGTGACATGTATCCCATTTGGCATTTATAGGATGAACCCTGCACTCTCTCTCCCTCTCATGCTCTCACAAAAAATTATTCTTTTGATATGTTGGTGGCTCCAGTAAATGAATCAGTGAAAAGCAATAGTTACCTTCAACTGCCTTTTTGGACACATTTCCACTGTTCACACCCGCTGAGAGCTCACACAGCTTATTGCGTGCTCTAGCATTGTAGCTTTTGATGTGAGCATACAGGTGTCCGTCGAGCCACGAGCAAGCGAGCTGCTAGCTGCGCATTAGCTGCTGATGAGCTGCGGTTGTTTTTGATCCAAACACCCGAGCTGTTCTGCTCGATGGTGCTCATTGCTAGCTGGGAGGCTGGGCTCAGTTAGTTGTTTTTTATCTAGACCCAGGCTTAGAGTCATCCTCACATATTATGCATTATTAGAATCTTCTTTAAATCTATAAAACATGAGAAATTCACAAAAACTGCAGAAGCTACAATATTGATTTTGAAACTTTATGTAAAACTCTTTCTAATATGAAGTGATAGATAATGGAAATTGAGAGCTAAAAAATAATTTTTGTGCTTCAGAGGTTTCTTCTCAGTGGGCCTGCAATTATGTGCAGACCTTTAGTGAAAAATGATTTCTCTCAATATCATCTCGATCTTTTTCTCCTTTGCAACAGATAAGGACAGGCACAGCCAGAACGAATCCGCTGGTGGTTGCCCCACATTTGGATGCAAGGGCATCGGTCACATCAAAGGGGCCAAGTACACTGGCCACCACAGGTCGGTTTGGAATTTCTGTGTGTGTGTGTGTGTATGCTTGCTTGTCATGTTGTTGTTATACGTGATGTCAGTGATCTAGTGGTTAGGCTCTTGGACTAGCAACTATAATGTCGGAAGTTCGAATTATGTCCGAGTTCCAATGTTGTGTTCCTAGGAAAGGCACTTTGTTAGAATTTTCCTCACTTCCCCCTGATGGGAATGGGTACCCAGCGGAAGATCTTGTCCATTTATCAGTGTTTGAGCGCTTAGTCTGCCGCTTGTAGTGTAGGCTTCCCGGGAACCTGACAATGTTGCTGAGCCTCTAGGGTCTGATAGGGTAATAATATAATGTAAAGCACATAGATCTTGCTGTTGAGTGGGGGTATATGCTATAAAATTGCTATTTTATGTATTATTATTATTATACGAAGAGATGTGTACAAGCATGTTTTCTTGACATGTAATGCAAGTATCTTATCAAGTGCACTTTTTTTACTGGTAGTATGGGTTAAACGATAGAAATTTCACCTAAAGAATTTGTTAAAATGGAGTGGAACCTGTTCTAGTGGCACCTGTCCAAGACAGTTTCGTGTACAAACAACCACTATCCACATTCCCCCGTTTTTGTTTTTCTCCCTATATTATAATGATACTGTCCAGGACATCCACCCGTCTAAGACAACTATTTTTCTCCTTGACAATGGATGGCAGTCTTGGATAGTTTCAGTCCGACAGACATATTCAGCCGATGTTGAAGTTTTGATGCTTTGGTTTTGTTCATGATGTACATATTCACAGAATCTACCTTATTTTTGGTCATGTTTCAGTGCATTTGGATGTCCTTACTCGGAGGTGAATATGAGCAAAGAATCTGCCCTCACTGACCGTCTCGGCTCTTCTCGCTCTGAAGAAAGTGGCGGGGTTCTTATCCGGCACGATCCGTCGGGCGAGATTAAGTGAGTAGCTCAAGCTGAGGGTGTTGTGAAAAAAGTGGGTCGATAGAGAAAATTGAGAATGTTGGTTTAAAAATACATTAACAGGTTGTTTTAACACTGCCCCATGGGATGCCGATCGGCTCCCGGTGTGATATATAGCGTGTACCGCACCTGTATCCTGGTCCATGGGGATATGTGTTTCGCAGCGCGCTGCGTGTGTGGAAAGTGTTAAAAAATACTGATGCATGCTTGTAAAATGGATGCGGAGGGGTGGACAGACATGCAATTGTTTGCCTATATTTTATCCTTATCACTTGTACTGTCATTAATTGGGGTTTTGGTTACCCTAATGTGAGATAATTTCAGTGAAATATGTTCAGAAATGGGTAACTGAGTTCAGAGTTATAAACAAGTTTTTATTCTTTCCATGCCTATATTATATGGAAAGTATCAATTCATTCTATGCTACATATAGCTACTATCTTATGTTGTCGGTTAAATGTTTCTATTTGTTGCAATAGTGTGTACTTGTTGTTGTTTTTTTATTTAAAAAAAAAAGTTTTGCTGACAAAGGTCAATACAGAGAAAATGTTTTACATGAGTAAGTGAAGTCTAATATTTCTCTTAGCATTTTGTTGTTGCACATAAGGGACTTGAGACCCAAAGCAAGTCGCTGGGGAATATTACTACCTTGCTTGCGCGTTGGATGTAGCTTAAAAAACTTCTCTCCCCACCCCCTTTAGATTTTTTATTTTTTTTGCCTTTGACACATTTAGTATTACTACTCCACTTGAACCAGTTGAAATGTGTATTCACTGGTGACAATACCTTTATATTTGGGATGGTTTGTGTTTTGAGTTTGCTGGTGTTTTATTGCAGGATCTTGGTAAGATATTATAATATGCTTGTATTTGGGAAGCGCCTAAACTAATAAAAGAACTACAGTTGAAATTGTTGAAGATTCCCCCCCCCCCCCCCCCCTTTGTTATTGTTAAGGAGAGAAAAGTGGTTGTCTTTGTCAGGTGGATGTCTTGGACTGTCGCACTGTGTCATTATGATACAGAAAAAAGCAAGGGTGGGAGTGGGAAGTGGTCATTTGTACGAGTGATTGTCTTGGGACGGGTGGCCGTTAGAGCAGGTTCGATACTTGTATACTTTTCTCTTTGTATCAGACGATGTCCCACGCCTGGTTGTGATGGCCTTGGCCACGTCACAGGCAAGTTCACATCTCACCATTGCCTGTCAGGATGTCCTCTTGCTGAGAAAAACCTGGCCAAAGTGAAGCAGGAAAATGGCGTGGGGTCACGACCAGTGGGAAGGCCAGGTCGTGGGCGCAAAAGGTATGTCTTTTTCAATTGCTCAATGTTAGACTCCGCTGTACGTCATTTTTCTAAATGACGTATGGCGGAGTCTTGCACTAAACATTCCTTTCGGTTGTTGTTGTTTTGTTGGGGTTGTTTGTGGTCTGATACGTTGTTGTACAAGTCTTCATTACTCTCACCTGTTTTTGTTGAGATTGTCAAAAGGTGGTTGTGCAGGAATATTTAAAGCTTGGATTGCATTGTATTCCTTACTGTCCGAAGATCACTCACATTACTCCCATTTCCTACCTACCTCTTTCCAAGTCTGCCATCTGTCGCCTGGGAAACTTGCACTGTTTTACACTCTTCTGAAATTGAAGTTTGAACTTCAACCTCCCTCCTTTCTTTGTACAGTAGATTGGTTGGGTTTTTTTAGGGGGATTTTTCACCCACCTTGTGAAGGTTGATGGATGAAACTCTTGTATGTTCTACTCGTTGTATAGTAATAATAGTGATAGATCGTCTGCGAAAGTCTGACCATAACCAAAGCATCTGCAGAGAAGAATACTTCTTAAGCGAAATAAAAGAAATAAGATGACTTATGCTATAGCCAATGAGACCAATTCTGATAGAAAGCGCTTAACACATTTTGGGCATCCAAAAGCTTGCCAGTTGTCCACTGTGCTGTTCATGTGTTATTCCTTCCCACAGAAAACTGCTGAGCTACCCACAAGTTCTCTGTGATAAAATGGTGAAGCATGAACCTTTGGAAGGTGAGTTTAGAGTGCATGGGTCTTTGAGCAGTTTTTGAAATCTTTTAAACATGTATGTGATCTGTCAAGAACTGGATGATTTTATAGAGAGTATCACAGATGCTAGACATTGTGGTGTGGTGTAGTTGCACGGGCAGACTATTTCAATTTCTGCTTATGTACAATTTTTTGTTGATTGGGCAGTGTTTTTCAGATAGAATTGTTATAACCCTTTCCGACAAGAATCACTGTTTTATTTGTATTGCACAAAAATATGATAAAGCACTGATATCAAATACAGTAAGATTGACAAATTCTCACAATTTTAAATTCTTGAAATAGATTAAAGCAGTTTTGAAAGTGTCGAGTTTTATTTTGTTTTGTTCTTTTTCCGCCTGTGGTGTCAGCTCCGAGTGAAGAAGTGAGTGCATTCCACGCAAGTATCCACGAGTCTGTGTTCCAGTCGGGAGTGCCCGTCCCCGCCTCCCGTGAACAGCCTCTGTGCTGGGAGCAGCACGCCAAGCTCCTGCCTGGTGTGGGGACGGTCAACCGTACCTGCGTGCCTCGGTGGTCAGTGGAGGAGGTGGCCGACTTCATACAGCGGCTGACGGGGAAACAGGAACAAGCGCAGAGGTTTCGGGATGAGGTAAGCAGGGCTGCCTAAATCTACCGATTTTTCCGGTAGTGACTGATTTTGGGCCTGCTCTACCGCCATACCGATATAGGGGTCAAAACCAAATTTGCGATGGGCACCTAGAGTAAAAGACCCAAAAAAAGAACGTTTTGTAGTTACCAATCTTCCCAGTTTTTGCGAAAATCCGTACATTCCGAAAAATCCGTATTTGTCGAATCATCATATCAACTCCATTCGTTAAAGAAAAAGAGAGAGACAGTAGATCTATTAATATTAACAGCTTTCTGTGGCAAAGGATCAGTGTACTTGTATCCGTAACTTCTCGGATATTTACGGCAATTCTCGGCAATAAGTTGTTCGAAACTGCCAGATTTCGCATAATCGACCATTTTCCCTCTATGCAGTTCGGTCGGCAATATATTTTCACATGCAAGTCAGCTAAAAGCTGATAATCTTCCTCCTTTCTTTTATTCATGCTTTCTGTTGATCTTCGGGTTTTTGTTGCGGCTTGAAAATATGTGCATTTATCAAGAAATGTGATATTGAGGCAAAACTTTCGCAAATCTGGCTAGATCTAGAGAATTGGTCTGTACCGGCTTGAGGATTTTACGGTCGTGGGATAAAGCAGCAGTGCAAGAAACTGATGCTAAAATTAAATAATAACTCCGAGGTTTTGATATTCGGCAATCAGAAATTTCAATTTATGAAGGAAAATTAGAGTACAGCCTTGGTGATTGTCTTCACGGATTTGCCTAATGTCAAAACAAAATAAAAGGCTAGTTGTATTTTGGCACTATGAACCATGCCATTTTGCTATCGCAGTGACAACATGTTCTTTGTAAATTTTGAAACAGTTCAAAAGAGACTATATGACTAAATGAAAGTCGTGTCATCTAAAGGAAGCAGCTTTTTCTATGTTAGAAGTGATCCTGAAAATATCTCTAGCCAAAGTGGCTGTTTACTGATAATGTTGGTTTATTGTTTTTTTTTCTGAAGCATTTTTAACAAGACTTCTAGTGTAATAATATACTTGAACTTTTCTTTTCTCTGTCCTCAGGAAATTGATGGAGACTCATTTTTGCTCCTGCAACAAAGTGATCTGATGAACTTTCTCAATATAAAACTAGGACCAGCTGTCAAGATTTTCAACAGCATCTTAGTTTTTAAAGGAGCAAACGATCCACTTTAGTCAAATGTGCTTCCAGTTTTGTGATTGTTGTGAATTGTCTAGAGCAGAATAGAGGTGCTATTTTACTGTTGTTTTTAGTCATAGATTTAAGTTCATGAATCCATAATAATAATGGTCAAGTATACTTACAGTTTCATGTATATATTGCTTCATTAACGGACAAAAACAGAATGCAGCTGAGTACTTTTGTCTTGAAAGAATGGTCTGTTCGAAGATAAAGAGCAAAGACACTTGACTGTGGAAAGGTCTAGTGAAAGTTTTGTAGATAGCTTATATGCTCCATCTTTTTGTATTTGTTCATATAAAAATTTTGTATGACATAAATGTAGAGTTTAAATGCTTCATCATTCATGTCATCTGAAATATGAAAAGCAGGTAAATTATTTATAGAGTGCTAATTTTTTAAATAATTTTTTTGAGGGGGGGTTCAAAGCAATAGTGCAGTATAATTTGATCTCATATCCTGTAACGTTTATGAACACTTTTGACTGGATGGTCTCACAGTATGGAGCCTACAACTTTTTACTCGTAAATAGAGGTGCAACAAAGAACTTTTGTCGGTTAGTTGTGTGTCCCTCCTGCGTTTCGTACCTGCTTCTCTGTAAATTCTACATTCCATCAGGTTGTGTGACCAGTGATACATGTCACTGAGGAGTCCTTCTGTGTAGACCTTGTGCTGTTTCCGCCGTCTGCCGTCCGTTAATTTTTTAAGCTCTTTATAACTGTTGTTGTATTGGTCAGGATGTGAGCTGCTTCAACTCTTTTTAGAAAAAGTTCAAGCTTCTGAATAATTTTTTTGTGGAGTCCACTGCATAGATGCATGGATATATGTATACTTTGTAAAGATTTTAGTTTTTAGAGGGCTTCTTTTATTTAGTTATTTAGTTCTGAATTGCTAGCACAATTCCTTAATTAACAATTTACTTTCGCAGAAGGGTTGTCGCCTTTCAACTATAAGTCCAACCCTTGTACTATAGAGATGTACAAACAATAATTAAATTTTCATTTCTTTACATGGCAGTATAAGGGGTAGATGGCCTTTACTGCTCTGATAGTGAATTCATGGAGATAGTGTGTGCATCTGAACCAGTGGATATTGAAACAATATCATTTGCTTGCTAAGTTGGAGTTTTTGTATAGGATTCCTGTTTGTGGAAAATTTAAAGCTGCACCAATAGTAACTTGGTGTACATCTAGTTTCCATATGGACATTTGTGGCACAACGAGGTGGAATCAGGCGCTCGTCAGTTTTTGAGCATACAGAGTTAACTTAGTATCATCTGCAAGCTTATTCATTTTCCTTGCTTTCCATGAAAAAATAACAAACTATCTTGAAAATAAGTCAGGAGGTGTTGGTAGCAGGTATCAGAGGTTAAATTAATGAGAAAATGGCTGCCAAAGTTTGATAACATCGGTAGCTTGAGAGTCCTTGAAATAATGAAAGCTGAAAATTTACATATTATTAATCAATGTTTTTCAATAAAATTCACATTGAAATGTGTTTTATAATGGACTGAAAGATGTTGAGCCTAAATACAAAAATTCTATTAAAATTGCCCAACTGGCAGACAAATGCCATTTTCCTCAATCTCGTCATTTTGACAAGCGCCTCATTTTACCACAATGCCTCACATTTATGTATTATCATCGCCCAGTGGGAGTTGATTTATTCTCATTTTTGTCCCTCCCTCACGGGTTGGAAAAGCATGTTTTCTATTCAGGCTCTCTCACTGCTAAAAGCTCTTGTCTTTCTTTGTTTCTTTTTCATTGTCCTGGTTGGTTCACTGAGTCATTGCAAGTGAATTAAGTCTTCTTCTTTTGTCTTTGTCCAGTTCTTGCTAGTCTCCTATTTGATTGAAATGGTGTTTATTTGCCTTTTAGTCCGTTTCCTTCCTTTGTAAATGTTCATCTGAGAAGTTGATTAATTTCTACTTATTGTATATATTTGTGAGATGTGGCCATAAATTCTGAGCAAGGGACTTTCTTTCTACCATGGTAATAGTAGCAAATTGTATATCTATTGAAGTAAAATATTGTAGATAAAGGGTTTGAAAATTACACCAGTGATTAATCTAAAATTGTTTTGCACCCAGCAGAAGTGGGTAGATCACCTGTTTGTTTTTGTGGGTGGTTCTTTTTTTTTTTTTAATTGTAAAATAATACCGTCAGATGCTGACATAAATTTGTGTTGAATTTTTCGTACATGAATTGAGTTGCGGAATTTTGTCAATTTACGTCAAACGTCCAAACACAGTCTCAAGAAAACATTTTTGGTGCCTACTACCTTGGGGACGGGTGGGTTTTTTTTGGTGGTTTGAGGTATGAATTGACAATAAACAAAAATTTTGTTATTGAGAAGTGAATAATAAATCAAAGCAACGTAATGGTTCTCGAAGGAAAATGCTGTGTTTGTAGACTACCTTTGGTCAGTAAAATGCTTTTGTCTATGACTGCCTTTCTTTATGATTTGACTAGTTTTTGCAAACAGAGAGGTACCTGGCTATATTTTGCTCTGCGAATTTGTAGTTTGCAGATTATAAGAACGAAAAGATTCAAAAGTTTTTGTAATCGCTAAAGCAAGAAGTTGATATAATGAAACCACAGTTCTCAAATTTAAATACATTCCGATTACATCGAGGTGAACTCTTCATGCAGAGCATATTTTATTGTTAAGCTGTTTGTGCTTTAAAGGGTCTCTCATTTGATTTGACCTTTTCTTTCTCCACTTTAAGCTGCTGCCTGTTCTGTGTGTGATCTTCTCTCATTGATGTGCCTTCCTGTGGTCAGGAAACCTACTCTGTCTCTCACACTGTGGTGCCAAGTTTAATGTGTTGTGAGAAAATCCCGAAATTTTGTCCTCGTTAATTTACTTAAAACATTAAAAACTGTGTGATCATTTCTCTCACGGTTAAGGAACCAAAGGGAACGACTGCGTTCATTTTTTTCTTGTTGATACAACTCCTGGATCGGTCAAATATTTATATCGGCTTCTTTACTTGAAGTAGGTAAAGTCACATATTTGAGGTATGTTACAATGTACTCTACCTGCCGACAGACTGAACCACAAGCGTTGGTTTCTGCAAGTTTATATATCGGAGCACTATGACAGCCAAGTGTATGGTACAGTGAATAGAATCTAGTTTCTTTCTCCACCACTCCTCCCCCTTTAAATGAGGTTGTGTAGAGCGCTGATTAAAAATCTAAGAGGTGTAGAGATACGAAAAACACACACATTGACTGCTTAGTGTAAGAAGACGCCACCTTACGCTATTTTGAAAAATGGCATGCGATGGATTCTTTCACTGAGTAGTCAATGTGATATAAATAACAATCCATTAGAAAGAGACGAGGTCCTTGTGGGTTTTCCCTGTCCAAAGAGTTTTCTTTGCACTTTTGTGTTTTGTCCGTGAGAAGAATAATATCCATATTAGGCCTTTCCGTTCTCTGTGATTTTCATTTGTATCATCTCATTCCCTGTGTTCTCACTGTGAACCACCATACCATAATCAGATTTCTGCCAAATGGTTGATTTTGCTGTTTTATTCATTATGTTTCTGTACTACATGTGCCATAATAATAATGACGTGTATTTCGCGCACAGTATACAGAGATGTGTGTGTGTGCTGTTGCACTCTTATGGTCTGCTCAACGATACATTTCAATAAGTGGTGGGTCTTTTGCATGTGAACAAATACCAGTCTCAAAAGCTCAATAATTTGTGTTTGATATGGGGAATATGTTTGTGTGTTTGAATATGCATTTGTTTGGGGGTTATTTTTTAAGGGTGAAATGTATGATTCTTCCTCTGAGGGTGGTTGATAATTTAACTTCATCAATGAAAAATTACGAGTTATTTTTCAAAGCTGTTTTTGCAGTGTAATATATTACTACTGTACACCCTTTTTTGTTTTTTGTTTTGTTTTGTTAAAATACAGCATGACTTGAATTCACAATTGTTTTCCCCTTACCCTGCGGGGCGATGATACTGACTGAAGTGTCTTTAGGCCATTCTCAAAGGGCGGGGGGGGGACATTAATAATGTTCTTATGCACAGAAGAATTGTAAATGGGCTGATTCATCAATGTCATGCTATGCTCATAACTGTGCCTGAACTGCAATAGGGAACTGCTGCTTTTTCTTTCCTAATCCTTACTGTCATCATTTTCCTCTACTTCTTTTGTATGTTTGTCACATCCTTGTGACCCCCTATTTCCAGGATGCCTTGATAGTCGAAGTTTTTTCTGGACGTTTCCGAGATTGCATGACAATTTTTGCATCTCCTGGTTGTATCAGCTATTTCAATGCTTACTTCCCTTGGAATGTGAACGAACTCAAGTTCTGATAGTGTGGCTTCCTTTGCAAAGAACTCCTGTTTATTTGTTTATTATTCTAAAGGGGGGGATTATGGTGGCTTTGCTGTCCAGTGAGTGCCCAGCTCATTCTAGAAGACTCCACCTCCCACCTCCTCAAGCAAATTTAAAATCAGTGCTTGTCTAAAAGCTGAAATAAAATCGGTGTAAACAGAATTTTTAAAAAATATTTTCTAAAACGGTTTGCGACTGGCAGCAAATGTTGGAATGGCCAAGATCACTAAGGTTTGGAAGGTGGTTATGTAAATGTCTAGGTTGCTCAATTTATTTAATGAGAAGGCTTTAGGCCGCACATGATTTGAAATCTTGCAGGGCACAGCAGAAGAAAAAGAAAGAAAGCCATATTTTGATATATATATAATATATAGAAGAGTCTGCCTAAACCTATATCTGTGGAATCGCCAGATTTGGGGGGTTAAGCTGATATTTTGTTTGTTTTTTGTTTTGGGTTTTTTTTTTGTTTAGAGACGCTGCCTTGTATCTGTGAAAGGGCTGCCAAATATTGTGTATATATTGCCATTAATGTGTCCCCTCCCAAAGATGGGTATTGCTAAGTTCATAATATTATATTTTACATTTTACACTGCCAATGAATCATGGTGAATGCTTCTGATGAATACAAGTTTGCGTATTTATTGTATTTGTTGTCACCATGTTAAAGAATGAGTGATTGAGTGTTTGTTGTCTTTGGAACGTGGGTTGATTCCTGAGAGCTTTTCTTCAGACTATTTGTAATCTGTTGATGTTTTGTGAGGGATTGAAGGGTGCCCTGGTGTGGTTCGCTCCTTTTTTCCCATTAAATATTTATCGTCCTTAACTCTTATCCTTCTTTTCTTTTTTGTGTTAGTCACTCGTAACAAACACAAAAAAGGAGGGGGATAAAGACGATAGATGTTCTTCTTTCCTATCAAACATCTATCGTCTTTATCCCCCTCTCCTTCTTTATTGTGTTTGTTAATTTCTTTTAACACCTCTAATCTTCGGCGCTTATAATGACGTTATTGTTATGCAAGCGCCGTAAAACTCTCACTAAAACATCTCTTGTAACATCTTTAGTCTTCGGCTGTTGTGAATGCCCTATTTGTGTTGCAAGTGCCGAAAACTCTTACTGAAACCTTGTTTTTAGGGGGGGGAGGTTG